>NW_022196904.1:141117108-141118707 GCF_008632895.1 Mastomys coucha
GATTGTTTTTAAAACTTTTATTTATGTATTTATTTCTTGTGTAAGCTGTGTGTGTTTGTGTGTGTGTGTGTGTGTGTGTTGAGCTGAGGATGACACACATGCCAGGCAAATGCTATTTCTCTGAGCTGCATGACCAGCTCCAGCTCTTAGCCTTCTCTCCAATGGCCAGGCCTGGCCAGGAGTTCAGCTCAGTCTTCTAAGCAAGCTGGAACATCAGACCCTCTCCTCCTCAGCTCCTTGCTCCTCCTGACTCTTATCGCCACTCCACCTGCATGCTTGGAGGCCCCTCCCCCATGAGCTCTAGACACCGCCCCCCCATATGCTCCTCACCTTCCCAGCCCTCTTACCTATAGAGTCCACGGATGGAATAGTAGAGGAACATGAAGATAAGGAATTCTCCATACAGCAGCTTGTAGATGCTGCCTCGCCAGCACAGGAGGAGGCAGGAGAACGAACCGAGGCGGGCATTGGCTACTTTGTTTGTGTAGGTGATAGTCATGGCTTGGCACTGGGCAGTGGTAGGTGGGCTTCGGTCCTGGTGGGCAGGCAGAGAGTGATGTGGGAACGGATAGGAGTCAAAGACTAGGTTCTGATCTTGGATTTGCATGAGTTTAGTCCTGCCTTACCCTGGGCCTCTGTTTTCTAGCCTGGGACACAGAAGGCAGGTCTGTAATTGCCACATATCCTTGATTTTGTATGATGGCAAGGGCAGTAGCAGCATTCACTCAGAGCTCAGGGCTTCAGAGCCAGACAGCATGAGCTCCCAGCCCATTTTCCTCAGTTTCCTCAATCATATCGGAGTGAATAGCTCAGTGACCTAGGCTAGCACTGCTCACCACCGTGTTCCCATCCCCAGCACAGAGCCTGGCAAGAGGGAATGCCCTACTGATAGTTAACTGAATGGTGACCTCCAAGGCCATCCACCCACCTCGGGGGAATGGATGCTTTTCCTGAGGTCAACCCATAGCTCACTTCTAGGTCCTCTCCTAGGAAAAATGTCCCCAGCCATCCTACTGGAAGCCATGCCTCAGTTGTCACTAGCAGCATCTTCCCCATGTGCTCGATCCTTCTACATGGTGCTGTTTCTACTTGAATCTGTGTGCCACGGGACACTCCTGATTATCCTTTCTCTTCTCCTTTCTCTTCTCCCACCAAAAGCTCTTAGCGTGTTCTCAGCGTAGATGTACAATAAAAACGGATTAAACCAGTGATCGACTACCCCATTCCTACCATGCCAATGCCACCACAAACCAGCTGTTGTCTCTGTGCCTGCACACAAAATTCATTCCTACCTCAGGGCCTTTGCACAGACATACAGAGCCCACATCTCCCGCATGTGCTAGTGATGTGTGCCCATCACTCCTGCATACATAAGCACATGTGTCCATACCTAAAAGCCCTCAAAGCCCCCAGTCCTGTCCACCTGGGGCAGCCCCTGCTCACAGGTAAGCTTCTAGCAGTTCAGGTGACCCCATAAAAGCTCTGACCACTAGGCTGATGGGACTCTCTGAGACCCTGAGGCAAGTACCCTTGACCATACTTGGAGTCTGGCACTGCCCACCTACATAAGTGCCTACATCAGTTATCACCTGACTTTTT
>NW_022196904.1:141118717-141131803 GCF_008632895.1 Mastomys coucha
AGCTCACTTTGTAGACCAGGCTGGCCTCGAACTCAGAAATCTGCCTGCCTCTGCCAAGTGCTGGGATTAAAGGCATGCGCCACCTCCGCCCAGCATCACCTGACTTTCTAAGCAAAGGGTTCCACAAAGAAGCCCTTGTCTCAGCCCCCCCTGTCATCTGCTGCAACACAGCCTGGCCAGTGTACCTCTAATTCTTTCCTGGGGGTGCTGATTTATCAGGGCTGGAATTAGGAGCCATACCCCCTCTCCCATGGCTCTATGTATAGAAATGGAGAAATATGTGCCACCACCACTGTGTCCTGACCCTTGAGGTCTTTCAGAGATTGGGAGCAGGACTGAGCTCCATTTAAGGTATCAGAAGCTCAGGGAAAGAAAGAGACTTTGTCCAGGACTCTAGGGACCCCTCCGGAACAACTGCCACATGTCACTGGCTTCTAGTGACCTACGTGCTAGCCCTGACTGGGCCACAGCATCCCCATCTGAAAAGGATGTGTTGCTCTGGAATATCAGCATGGAAGAGTGACAGCAGTCTGCATATATTGGTGAGAAACTCTGATTGGCCACTGGTGACATCATAAGTTGTGGTGGCTTTGATTGGTTGGCAGGGCCTACTAGCAGGTACTTCAGAGCCAGAAAAAGAAAAAGGAAGCAGGAAGGCCAGGTGTGGCAACTGGGCTTGATGGGAGATGAGCATCAACCTACTATTTAAAAGGCCTAATCCCAGACAGGCTGAGAAAAACAAAGGCACATGCCCAAGCTCCCAGGGGCAGCTGGGTGGCACCTCAGCAGCTCACCAAACCTTAGTGTAGCAGTCCTTTCTGTAGGTTCTTCTGAGCATCAGGCTAAGATGGGAGTTTGCCAGTAAGCTCACTGTACATGAAGAGCATAGACAGCAAGAAGCACTGGTTCTCAGTCTTCACTGACTGAGACAGTTGCCAAGTCAGTTACCAAATACGCAGCTTCTCTGGATCTTTCTTAGGAGTCTGGTGCCGTGTCCTTGGAAACGTTGCATTTTTTATCAAATGCTGCAGTTGTCTGTGATTTGTTGTTCTTGGGAACCACACTTCCAGAAGTCCCAATTTACATTATAACCCTAAGCCTTAAAGGGAAGCCACCCTCTTACTCGCTGCTTCCTCTCCCCCTCCCACACCCCTTCAGGCGCTCCCTAAGGAGACTGAGCTTGCAGGTGATTCTGGCACACACAGATTTTGCCTGTATAATTCTCTATTCAGAAAGGGGAAAAAAATGCTTCATCATGACCTTGACTACTTTTCTAATCACAGTGATAAAACTGGTGCTATCCGGAGAGTATTGAGATCAGGGGCAACTTTGGAGGAGGAAAAGCACCCATCACTCCCTGCCACCCTGTCCCTGTCCTTAACTGAACAGAGAAGGGACAGAACTGTTGTGAGCCTCAGGCTTTTCATCTGAAAAGAGGGGGAGAATAAGAGCTGCCTCACTGCAAGATGAGAGTGAGGATGATGGTTACGTCAGGCCTAGGGAGGATCTGCAAAATGTGCTGCCTGCACCCCAATGCTACCCGCGCCCCCACTGGACGGGGCAGCAGACCCAACTTGTCCAGGTGCTGGCTTTCCGCTGTAAATTTCAGATGTGAACCACCATATCCAACAGGTAAGTGCTGGGGATCCAGTGCAGGATTTCATGAACATTAGGCAAGAACTCCTTCCACTGAGATAAATCCCAGCCTAATAAATATATATTTAATTAAAGTTGAACATGTTCTCCTGGCAGAGTAGTTCAAAACAAAACACCTGTAAACACTGCCTTGACGGCATCCTGCACCCCTTACATCGGCCACTAGAGGTCACCATTGACTCAGTTCTTGCCAGGGAAGCCTGGTCCAGTTGTCCAGGTGTCAGTGACAATCAAAGCTGTCTCTGGAAGGCGCTGTTATATCCTTGGCCATTACTAGTAGTGACAGAGTGTTTTGGAAGAGCTGGGAAGTGCTGGAGAACTTCTTCGGTTTTCCATGAAACCCTTGTTCATCACCGTTAGCCTAGCATTCCCCCACTTGCTAGTGCTGCTCCCTTCCCTTCCAGACTCAAGATGTCTCCAGAGACACTGAACAATCTGCTCCTAGATCCACCCAACTCTAGGCACACCCAAACATAAGACATGGTGTCTCACAGGTTTCAGACACAAGTGTCTCCAGTCAACCAAGCAGACCTCAGGTACACGGTAAAGCCCAAGACATACAGGGATGCAGGACCCCAGAATAGCCCTCCCTGCAAGGAGAGTGCCCCACTCAGCCAAGACCACACCCTTCCTTTCCATCCCACAAGAAGTTATTCAACAAAACATCTCTGATACCAGGGTAGAATCTGTTCTAACTCCTGCCTCTAAGAAGTCAAAAGTTGAGTGACTGGTAAAGAAATATTTAAGCCAGGCAGTGGTGGCACACGCCTTTAATCCCAGCACTTGGGAGGCAGAGGCAGGCAGATTTCTGAGTTTGAGGCCAGCCTGGTCTACAGGATGAGTTCCAGGACAGCCAGGGCTTCACAGAAAAACCCTGTCTTGAAAAAAATATATATATAAAACCTCCAGCACAGAATGGGAATAGCGATGCCTGAGTGGGAGCACTGGAGTCGGTGTTTGAAGCAGGAATAGGAGCTCACTGAGCCAAGATATAAGCACATAAGAACAGCCCACGGCAAGTCACTGAGGCATTGCCAAGGGACCGTTGAGTGTAAAACACTCGGGACACTGGTGCTCAAGGCAGACCTTCTGGCCAAGGCCATATCACTATCAGTGAACTAGGACTAGGAGCTGGGATTGGGTCCTGGGTCCTCTCTACCCCCAACCGTGACCTCTGCCTGGAGGAGGGTGACCTGGGACCTGAGGCTTACCTGTTAGGGTTTCTGTAGGGGTTGAAGGAAGGTCTGAGGAATGAGGGGTGTGCAAAGAAGACTTTGATGGTAGCAGAGCCCATGCTCTCCAGCCCCCTGGTAGAGAGTCATGTCAGGGAGCAAGCAGAGCACACTGGGCTGATGGCTGAAGGTTCCAGACCCAGAACATCACAGCCTTCTCATCTAGGATCACTATGGCGACGAGAGCATCACAGAGGACCTGACCTTTGCCAGGCAGGTAGGAGAGACCAGACTTGGCAGAGGGCAGTAGGCAGTAGGCCCTGCATTGGGCCTGGCAGACCTGGCTGCTGTCTCCAGGTTCTGCACAGGGTGCCTGCTAGCCCACTCTCCTCCTCTGGGCCAATCACAGAATAAACACAGAAGAAACCAAGAGGTGGATTAACACAGCTGGACAGGGAGGCAGAGGACATATAGTGCCACTCCAGGGACAGGAAGGAAGACAGTCAATACCTTTTTCCTGACACCAGGCAGATCTCATTGCTAAAGCTCTAGGAGACTGACATAATAACCTCTGACCCTTTCAGAGGGACAGCAGGGACAAGGTGAGGGAGGGAAAGGCTGGGAGACAAGTCCTGGCACCATCAAGCCATATCCCACAAGTACCAATGAAATAATACAGAACAGACCAGAACCAACCCAGAAAGAGGCACATGGTGAGAATTCAGCACAACCTGGGGGAAAGCTAGGATTTCTAGTCGTGTGGTGCTTCATGGACTCTACCCTGCAGATGCCAGCCAGGTGAGGACCTGAAGTACCCTTACCTTTTCACCAAATCCTCACCTGTTCAGACAGTGAATTTCTTTGTTCTTTGTATGTATGTCTGTGTGTGTGTGTGTGTGTGTGTGTGTGTGTGTGTATGTATGTATTTAGTTTTTGGTTTTATGTGTATGGGTGTTTATAACATATGCATGCCTGGTACCTGATGCAGCCAGAAGAGGGCACAGGATCCCTTGAGACTTGAGTTACAGATGGTTGTGAGCCAACATGTAGGTGCTGGAGATCAAAGTCAGGTCCTCTGGAAGAAGGACCATTGCTCTTAACTGGTGAGCCACATCTCCAGTCTCATGACTAAATTCTTGATGCAGATAGCTACTACACAGTCTGAGTTTCTTAGGGGATATCAAGGAGCAAAAGCTTTTTTCTCTGTGGGCTCTTCAGCTTCAGTGAAGTGCTTTACCTGTCTATCTCCTCTTAGAACACGGACTCTTAGCCAGGCGGTGGTGGCGCACGCCTTTAATCCCAGCACTTGGGAGGCAGAGGCAGGCAGATTTCTGAGTTCGAGGCCAGCCTGGTCTACAGAGTGAGTTCCAGGACAGCCAGGGCTACACAGAGAAACCCTGTCTCTAAAAACAAAACAAACAAACAAACAAACAAAAAACCAAAAAAAACCAAAACAACAACAACAAAAAAAACAAAAACAAAAAAAACATGGACACTGAGGCCCCTTAGCACACATGCACACTATATAAAAGATTGTTAGAGATGCAAGGATTTATTGTGTGTGTGTGTGCTTGAGTACCACAGTACACATGTGGAGGTCAGAGGACAACTTTCAGGAGCTGGTTCTCTCCCTCTAGCTTGTGGGTCTCACAATCAAACTAAGCCTTGACTGCAACCACTCTTACCTGCATTTGAGTCAGGTGTCCAACCTGAGTTGAGGGGTTGGCTTCAGGTGATGATGAGAGTGAGAAATTCATTACTGTTTCCAGTTCAAAAGCACTGTATTCTTATGTTTGTTTGCTTTTTACACAGGCCTTGAACTTGATGTGTATCTGAAGATGACCTTGAACCCCTAATTGTCCTACCCTCATTTCCCAAGTGTCAAGATTTTAGGCCCAATTTATGCAGTGCTGGGGATTGAACCAAGGTCTCTTGCATGCTAGTCAACCACTCCACCAACTGAGCTATACCCAGACCTCTTTATACTTAGTTGAGAATGTTCTTGGACACATAAAACTTTTTAATTTTCATGAATTTTGATGTGGCTGAATCTATCCTGAGAATTTTATGATTTTAGCTGATATCCTTAAGATCTTATATATTTCGGGTTCCTTTTTGTGGAGGGTGTGAGGTAAAGGTCCAAGGCCACTGCCACGTCTGAGTATCCAGCTGTCCATGCACTCTTTGCTGGAAAGGATTGTTTCCGTCATTGAATGGGTTTGGCACCATCGTTAAAGATCAATCTGTGGCGATGTATCTATTTCTGGAGTCTCTGTTCAATTCCATTGATCTCTGTGTCTATCCTGAGGCCAATACTACATTTGTTTTGATTTTTTTTCTTTTTTCTTTTATGTGTGCATGTATGTGTAATGCGTATACAAGTATATATGTGTGCATGCATATTGAAGCCCTAGGTCGATGTCAGTGTCTTCCTCAAGGGCTCACTACTTCATTTCCTGAGGCAAGATCTCTTGCTGAACTCAGAACTTGACAGTTCTGCCTAGTCTAGCTCAGCCAGCTTGCCTCATGGATCCCTGTCTCTGCCACCCAAGTGCTAGAATGACAGGCATGTACCAGCCCTGGTTTATACAGTGGCAGGCAGTGGGTAGGCATACTGTTCTGGAATCAGAAAGTGCAAGTTAGGCCCAGTGGGTAGGATGACCTCAATTCAATCTTTAGAGTCCACAAGTGAAAGGAGAGAAGTTACTTCCACAATTTGTCCTCTGATGTCCACCCATGCTTCATGGTACATTCGCACCAATCTCCGCCCTCCCCTATCTCCCTCCCCACCCTATGCACATGCACACGCACGTACACAAGCAAATAAGCAAATGTAAAACAGAAGCATGTGTTTTCAGACTTCGGTTATTTAGGCTGTGGTTTTGGTTCATTTCAGATGCTGTGCTGAAACATCTGACAAAATCCCTTCTGGGGAGGAGGGCCTTGTCTGACTTAGGATTCCAGGTCACAGTTTGACCTGGAATGAAACCCATCATTTCAGGGAAGTCAAGGCAGTCAGAACTTGAAGCAGCCAGTCATATCCACAGTCAGGAGCAAAGAGAAATGGATGATCCGTGGCAACTGCTCCACTCTTCCTCAGCTCTTATGCGGTCCAGATTCCAAACCCAGGAAATAGCATCTCCCATTTTCAGCCTGGGTCTTCCCACATCAATTAATATAACCAAGAGAACCCCAAGACATGGCCACAGGTCAACCTGACTGTCTTTCCAAGTGATTCAAGACTGTCAGGTTGGCAATTATAGTAAACCATTGTAAGGTGCCTTGATGTTCCTTATGAATTTTTAGGACTTCCTTGCCACTTCTGAAGAATGACGGTTGAAATCATGACAGGCTGGTTTTGATTCTGTAGGACACTCTATCGTGCGAATCTTATCGTTCTTCCTGGCTGTGAACATGGACTATCTGTTCAATACTTTAGCTTTCTTTTAATTTCATTCAACAATAATTTGTAGTTTTTAGTGTGCAAGGTTTTCATTTGCTTGCTTGTTTGCTATTGTTGTTGTTTGTGTTAACAAAGTCTCTCTACATAGTCCTGGCTATCTCTGGAACTAGTTAGATCGAGCTGGCCTCAAACCCAGAGATCTGCCTGCCTTTGCCTCCCAAGTGCTGGTTATTAAAGGCCTGTACCTCCATCCTACCCAATACAGTGTACAAGTCTTATATATACCATTTTTGGTTAAAAGTCTGTTCTCTCTCCCTTCCCTCCCCCCCAAATAGTGCTACAACTAGAACTGGTTTTTTTTTTCCCCCCTTGGTTTTTCAAGACAGGGTTTCTCTGTGTAGCCCTGGTTGTCCTAGAACTCACTCTGTAGACCAGGCTGGCCTTGAACTCAGAAATCCACCTGCCTCTGCCTCCCAAGTGCTGGGATTAAAGGCGTGCACCACCACTGCCTGGCTAGAACTGTTTTCATTGACTTCACCTTTGGAGTCTTGCTAGAAGATGGAAAGTAAGTGTTCTGTAACCATCCTTGTTTGTCGGTGTCATGTTTTTGGTGTACTAGGTCTTGTGCACACTAGCCAAACTAGGTTCTACTTTGCTGTATCACAAACCCTTGGTATCATGAGACAAAGTATGTAGGCCAGGCTGGACTTGAACTTGCGATCCTCTTCCCTTGTGCCACCACTTAAAGCAACAACTGATTTTTTTTCTTCTTTTGCTTTTCCTCCTCCCCTGCCCCCCATTGAAACAGGTTTCTTTGTGTAGTTCAGGCTGGCCTCAAACTCAGAGATCCACCTGCCTCTGCCTCCCAAGTGCTGGGATTAAAGGTGTGCAAGGACTGATTTTTTGTTTGTTTGTTTGCAATCGCTATACTCCCTCTGGCAGCTGCTACTGATCCAAAGAACCTCCAATTTACCATCTCCAAGGAGTAATTTCCAGTTTTAGGTAGGATTCAGACAGGTCAACTGCCTAGTGGTATGGTGGGAACAGACTCAGGGATGCAATTGCTTCCCAGTTTGCTTGGAACCAGTGCTCCACACTGAGGCCTTCACTGCCAATGCTCTACACTGAGACCTTCGCTGCCAATGCAGAGGTCTGCTGCTGCCAAGTCCCAACAGTCTGCTTCCCGGTGCTATCTGTTAGTCTGTTGATGCTCATCCCCTGATGGGGAGATTTATCTAGCTGCTCCTTGCAGCTCTTACAGTTCTTGCTTTAAATATTTTATTAGGTATCTATTAATTTAGAACTCTATTATTTATCCAATGAACTTAACTTCTATTTTTAAAATTCTTACGTGTATTTGGCATATAACATGTATCATGCATATAATGAATTTCAGTGAGTTTCACCTCATTCGCCTCTTTCATGCCCCTCCTTCTTCTTCTCAGCAAGTTGCTATGCTACTTCCATGTCTTCTTTTTTATGTGTGGCCCACTGTGTATAGTTAGGGTTGCTTGCATGAACACTGGTGGGAGGCTACTTACTGGGGTAAGAGCAACTTATCAGTGCCTACACTACTGAAGAAAGTTACTCCCATCTCCCCCAGCAACTATCAGCTGCCAGTAGCCCATCAGGGACAGGTGGGAGCTCACAAGCACTTCCACCATCCTGGATGAAATGTTGAAAGGCCCACTCTCGGGTAGCTTATCGGTACAAAAACTGTGTCATGTCCAGAAGACAAAGGTTCGCAGCACTCCTCCCTAGCTCCCCCTGGCTCTTTCATTTGGATGCACCTTCCAGAGATTCAATTCTCTCTCTCTCTCTCTCTCTCTCTCTCTCTTTCTCTCTCTCTCTCTCTCTCTTTCTCTCTCTCTCTCTTTCTCTCTCTCTCTCTCACTGGGTCTATTTTGTTTTTTTAACCCCTTATTTTGAAAACATATTCATTTGGCCATTGAAGTTTTTTTTTTTTTTCTGTTCTCCTTAATGATCTCATGCGGCTTATTAGCCTTGCACTTCCTGCTTTGCATAAAGGAGTCTAGTATCTGGAGCCTTAAGACAGCCAAATCTGTCTGTAGGTTACTTCTGCTGAATCTCACGTATTGGAACTAGCATCATTTTTATGCTGGTGATCTCTGATTGACAGCTCTTTAGTCAATGTTGACTAGTGGGAGTCCTGCAGGAATAGATTCAGATATTTCCGTCCATAGATTCACACACAGTTCTGTCAAAGGATGTCACCAACATGGAATATTTTGGCTCTCCTAGGTTCATGTAGTTGCTCCACAGTCAGCCCCCACCCTCCCCACTGGTCCTCCTCCTCCTTTGTCCTTCATCTCCTTTGGAAGGAAAGAAATCTTGACAGCCAACAAGGCCTCAAAGAATCATGGCGTCTCTCTGGGATTTGTTTGTACAGAGTCACATTACCTTGCCCAAGCTGCTCTTCAATGCTGGGCTTAAGTCATCCTCCTGTCTCACTCAGGTAGCTGGAGTCACAGATGAGCCCTACCATGCCTGGCTTAGGGTATTCATTTTCAGTAACAGAAGGGTTCCTCATTGCTTCAAGTCCAGCACATCGTGAGGAGCATAAATGCTCCAGTGCATTCCACCTAGGAGTCTTCCTGGATTTTGAGTCAGTATTTCATGAAGGCCAGCCTGACCTTAGACTCACTATGTAGCCAAAGCTGATCTTGAAGAACTCCTGATCTTCCTGCCGCTACCTCCCAAGTGCTGGGATCGCAGGATTATATCACCATGCTTGGCCCTTAGAGCCACCCCTTTGACATGGAAATCCAGTCATGTCACCCATCTGCTTAAACGTATGGATGACTTCCCTTGTCCTTAAGTGCAAACTCTAAACTCAGGATACAAAGCTTCCTGCCCCACCTCCCATGATCTGGTCCCTAAGTCTCACATTAGCCCATATCTTCCAATGATTCCCTTCCCTCTCCTAACCCAGGAGATCCTCTTGCCCAGGATCATAGGTCCAGGCTAGGAGTTGCTGGGTGAGTTTCCAGAGTATCCCATACTTCCCTTATTTGAGTACTTTTCACTCAGGGTCAGAATCAGCTGTCTGAATCTCATCCCTTATACATCACCACCTCCCAAGTTGAACTTCATGAATAGAGAGATAAGGCCTTGATCACTGACGTACCATCCCCATACATCAAGCAGAATTAAATGACCGAATGGGCATCTGCTGTGCTCCCACTGTTTCCTTGTTAATTCCTGTGAATTCTTGATATGTTAAAGATGTGGCCCCTTTGGCATTGGCTGAGCATGTTGTTCTAGCTTATTCGCCTTATAATTTTGGTCCTGGATGATGAGGGTGAGGGAGAGGGCTTGGAAAAGTTTTCAGTGTTGATATAAATAGATCAGTTGATTATCTTCTGCTTTATCCTGGCCAATGCTTCAAGATTGACCAAGTCTCCCTCACTGGAGAATCAGTGAGGACTTTCTGCTGCCAGCCCCATGCTACTCTCTTGCTAATGGAATGAATGAATGAGTGAATAAGTGGATGGATGAATGAATGAAACAAATGTTAACAGTGCTCCTAAGAGCATTTAGAATGAACTCCACATTCTTCAGCTTGGCCTCTGAGGCTCCAAACCTTACACTCTCTTCCCAGACTTTTCTGGATGGTCCCCCATTCATCCCCAAGTTCCAGTCGAGTTGAAGGATCTGCCTCTCTCTGGATGTGTCTGTTTTGGCCACTCCCAAACCTGCTGGTCCCTCTATCTGAAATGCCCCATTTCTACTTTAACTATTGCATATTCCTCAAGTTCCACCGTTTCCAAAAAGCCTCATTTTCAGCGCTCAGGAGTTGGAGACAGGACTGTTGCCATGAGGTTGAGGCCAGCCAGGTTGCTTAGTAAGACCCTGTTTCAGAAAAACAAGAAATTTGGGTAGATGAGATGGCTTAGTGGGTTAAGGTTGCTTGCTAATAAGCCTGAAAACCTGAGTTCAATCCCTGGGACACACAGGTGGAAGGGGAGAACTGACTTTTGAAAGTAGTTCTCTGACATATATGCAGTGGCCTATGCATGTCCCCTCCAAACTTAAATAAATAAATGTGAGAACAAAACAAAAAGACAGGGCTTGGGATGTAGCTCAGTTGGTAGAGGGCTCACCCAACATACATGAAGCCCTAAATTAAATTCTCAGCACACACAAACTGGATTTTGTGGCACGTGCCTGCTGCAATCCCAATACTGCAGGAATTCAAGGTCATCCTCAGCTACCTAGCTAGTTGGAGGCTAGCTTAGGCTACGTAAGACTTTTCGCAAAAGCATACAAACATCACCGATCCCTTTTTCTGGAAAGGTGAACAGTGGAGAGATGAGAAAGTGAGATTGGAAGTCATACCCAAGTGTCTCCATTTGTTATTAGCTATTGGCCATATCCTTTAGCCTCCTGCTGTCTTCTTCCCAACCTCTTTCTCCTATAAAAGATGAAACCTAGGTCTGATGCTTGCTAGGCAGGTGCTGTGCCACAGAGCTATGCCCCTAGATCCCAGTTCCCCTCTTTAAGATAAGGACCTTAGTCAGGCAGTGGTGGAATATGCCTTTAATCCAAGCATTCAGGAGGCAGAGGCAAGTGGATCTCTGTGAGTTTGAGGCCAGTCTAGTCCATAGAGTGAGTTCTAGGATAGCTAGGGGTACACAGAGAAACCCTGTCTTGAAAAACAAAAACAAAATGAAATAAAATAAAACAGGAACAGAAAGCAACAAGGACCATATTAAATGGGTGTGACATCTTATGTTAGCAGGTCAGTGCTAACCCCCACATTCCTTCATATGGAGTCTTCCACTCCAGTCATATTTTCTCATAGTTGTGTTGGTCCTTGAAGGTCTGAATAGCTCTCAAACTCATCAAATGGCTGAGCTTTCCCGCTGGGCAGATTCAAGTGACCAAACAGGTTTCCTTGCTCTGAACTAGCCCAGGCCCCAGGGGCACCTGGATGCATTTTCACACATCTATTTGGTGTGTGATAATAATTCCCTTCTTCCTCTCCCCCTGCCTGAGCTACAGTGGCTTCCTCAGTCTCTCAAATTAAATCTCCAACGAGGTCCACCAACACCCAATGCCCAGAGACATCAGCAACCCCAATACAATGAGGAATTAGATAAGCAGTTCTCAGTCTATGGGTTGAGACCCCACAGAGGTCAAATATCAGATATCCTGCATATCAGATATTTACATTATGACTCATTACAGTAGCAAAATTATAGTTATAAAGTAGCAATAAAATAATTTTATGGTGGGGGGGGCACCACACCACGAGGAGCTGTATTAAAGAGTCACATCATTAGGAACTTTGAGAACTACTGAGTTAAGGAAAGATAACCCTACTCCATTTTAACATGGGTAAACTGAGTCTCAAACTAGCATTGCTATAGTTGGGTCTGGAGCTTCTATGTTTTCGATGCCAGAGAAAAGGATTTTCCCATGAGGTCCTAAGGGTGGGGAGTCCTAGGGAGGGGACAAAGTCTGAACACAGTAGTTGGGAGGGAGTGCCCTGACTCTCCGAGCCTCTCCCTTGGTCTATGGAGCAGCTGATGGCACACTCTCGGTCTATGGAGCAGCTGATGGCACACTCTCAGAGGCCATTCTGGCACACGGCTGTTTTGTGACCTTATACAGATCCCCATATACCAGAGGCCATCTCGCCTGAGTGTTTTGAGGAAGAGCAAAGATGATATGTGACTCCGAGGCTGAGGGTAAGGGCTCCCTGGACCACAAGAAGTGCGGGTTTAGCATCCAGAGGTCTGGTTTAGTTTTAGGTCTAAGTCAGCATGCGGTGTCCATTTAGACAAACACACCTGCCCCTACATCCCAACTGTCCTAGCAATAAAATGGAGTCTGTGGGATGGAAAGATCTATGCTAGCATGATCTTCACATTCTTAGAATTCTCCAAGAGCTGTTCCTCACCCAGCCCTGCCTGAGCCCAGACTGTCCCCAGGGTCTGACTTCATCACTGGCCTGACCAAGTCTTTGACACCACACAGCTGCCCCGACCAGCCATCCGGCCTTTCTGTAGAATACTGGACAGACTTCAGAGCCACGTGGAACAGGGGCTGCAGGCAGTCATCTCCATCAGACCCCGGGGACACAGGGAGTGGGGTGTCCAGGCCCGTGTTTGAACGCCCCAGTCTCTTCCCTCTCCCTCCCTGGAGCCAGCATCCTTTCCTCCCTCCCTGGTGAAATCTGAGCTCAGGGATCCAGGGAGAATTCTGGCAGCAGAACATTCCATCCAGTTGTCCAAACACTGCACAGCTGGCGGAGGGAGGGGCAGCCAGAGGAGCGGGTCAGGAGCCCAGAGGTTGTTTTCATGGAAATGAGGGAGACCTTGCTGGGGGAGTAGGGGCAGCTGGTGGGTTTAAACCCTGGTTGCCTAGAAAGGATCATAGGACAAGAAAGACAATGCTGTCCCCTCTGTTCACGTTGTCTGGAGCCTGCTTGCCCAAGGTCATCCTGTGGAACGCCTGCAAAAGTAGATTCATCTACCTCAGAGCCTGCCCAGCCAGGTCTGGGCAGCTACCTCTCGCCTTGGGAGTCTCCTCCTCGTGACCAGACTCCAGGCTCAACCTCAAGCAATAGGGGGAGGGCAGGCAGGGATGAGTATGAATAGAATAGTAAGCCCCAAGAGAGACGCTAGACAACAGTTCTGTTGCCAGCTGGCCCATTCCCAACTGTCTCCCAGTGCCCTCGTCTGTGACCCTGAATAACTCTTCAAGCCTCAGTTTCCTGATTTGCAAGAGGGGACGGTTGACCTCTTATTAAGTGGCAAAAGCCTTCACAGATCCTCCCTTCTAAGCAGATGCCCAGAGAGTAGCTCTTTTTTTTTTTTTTTTTTTTTT
>NW_022196904.1:141131813-141183033 GCF_008632895.1 Mastomys coucha
TTGGTGAGGTTCTCAGTACTTCTGACTCAGTTTCCCCACTGAGCACCCCTAATGCCTTTTACCACCATCCAGGTCCGGTTGCGTCAGGGTGGTAGGAGATGGACCCCCTTTCTGCACATCCTGTTTTCTGCTAATGGTTTCCAGGTGAGCCCTCGGTTGCCCTGCAGAGGAAGGTGGAGGCACTAGAGAATTTAGTAGGGGATGATCGAAGAGCAAAAACAGGAAGGGGGTGGGAGCAGGCCATGGAAAATTCACAGCCAGGAAACCCTCCGACAGCATCTGGCTTGCATTAGGCTAAGCAGGCTTCACAGCCCAGAGCTCTGCAGAGATACTGTTATCCGCTGGCCAGCGGGCTGGGAGGGGTGTGACGCTGGTGGGGAGGGACTCCAAAGGACCCAAAAGCTGACCTGGAACAATAGTGAAAGTAGAGGAGAAGGGGGTTAGGGGGTGCTCCTGTGACACCAGGGCAGACAGACCTTCCCTGACGGTTGCTGTCTTCCGTAGGGGAGAATAGTTCCTATTTTATAGATGAGGGGCTGGCCCCAGAGAGGTTAAGTGACTTGTCCAGGGTCACACAGCCAAGGAGGAAATCTTTTCCTTTTTGAAGGCACAAAATGGGATGGAAGTTGAAGTTAGTGTGAGGATTGGGTATGTGGTGGCTCAGTAGTTATCTTGCATGCCCAAGGCTCTGGTATTTCAACCCCCCTCACCACCACAACTACCCTGCTCAGGAAAAAAGAAAATGTGGGAACAACGTTTGGAGAGAAAGGGCAATTTGGGGTGTATCTGAGTGACAACAGTTGGCTGGGTGTGCTTTCAGAGGCTACGCTTGGGGAAACTGAGGCACACAGATGGCTGACGAGATGTTGAATTGTCCTTTGGTGACAGTAATTAATGGGCTTAAGGGATGAGCTACTGAGTACCTGTACAAAAGCAAAGAACCAGCCAGCTCATACTAGAAGCAGGCTGGCCAGGCTCTGCTCAGTATTTCACCCTAGGAGGACAGGAGAAGGCAGTCTCTGCAGGGATCTTGCTCAGGGCATCAGCATGCGAGGTAGCCCTGCTCCTGTTCTTAGGTATATCTTGTCCAGCTCATAGCCCACAACCCAGGAAGGAGGCCCATGTCTTCCGCTGCCCGCTGAGCCTCAGGAGTTAATAATTAAGGGTTTAAGAAGATAGAAGCCTGTCTGAGAGGCCCCGCCCGGCCGCTCTGCTCCTGCTCCTGAGAGATAGCAAAGGTTAGTGTGAGGCTCTGCCTGGAGTGGAGGCAGGCTCTGCCGCCGCTTGACGACCTGGTGGTCTCCAAAGGGACCTCAACCCAGCTCCAGGCATGGAAGCCTCTGAGAAGCCCAGGCAGTGCCCTGCCCGAGGGTCGTGCCCAGTGTTCCTGGCCATGAGCTCAGGCACTGTCCGCTATGCCCCATCAGGTTTGGGTCCTGTACCTGAGAGGAACTTTAGAGAGGAGACCTGGGATGCAAACAGGTGAGTTGAGGTCTCGGGACACTGAGGGGAGGTGGGGGATGGATCTTGACACTCTGCAGGGACGTGGGGGGTCATGGGCTGTTTTGAATTGGGAAGAATTTCAGGAAGCTTCTTACAGGGTGGGCACTGAGAGAGGAACCCCGATTGTCTGGTCCAACTTGACGTTTAGACTAAGGTAGATACTGAAGGTCAGAGAGACCAGGATGCTCATCCTAGGTCACAGCTAGAAACAGACATAACTCCAGAATCTGTGACTGATTCAGATTCAAGTCCCATATGCCTTTGGCCTCAGCCTAGGGTCTGTGGGTAACGGTAGCGAGCTGGGGGAGGGGAGAGTGGACAGGAGGTGGTGCTGTGGAAGGAGGACGATGAGGCTTTGGTAATTTTGAAGTAATTTTTTCCTCCCCACTGGCTATGCCTGACACCTAGTAGGTATTCAGTAACCAGACACAGCTTCCACCAGCGCCAGTGGCTCTGGGTTATCCCTGGGGAAAGCTTCCACCTCCCCTCCCTTAGCTCCTGTGACACAAAAGCAGGTTCTTTTAATGTCTCTGAGGCCATCCCTTCCTAGTGACATGAGAGGGCTCCCTGGGCTGCTGAGAGGAGGCCCAGGACCTGGAAGTTCACAGAGTCTAGATGCGCAAATGACAAGATATTTTTGGTTAGTAATTGCACGTCAATGGTCAATGCTCTTAGGGCGGTGACCACACACGTGTCCTTGGAGGCCTCCCTCAAGGGCTCCCAGGATGAGGCCTCTTCTCCGGGAACCTTCCCCTTTGCTGACAACCTCCCCTTTGTCTCTCACTGATTCCATTGACAGAAGTTATCTTTGCCCTGGCTTTTAAAGACTCTCTGAAGGCAAAGGCCTTGTCCTAGACTCTTTTATTTTGTGTGTGTCATCTTTTCCTCCTTCTCCTAGATGATGACCAGAGCGGGGAATAGGAAAAGAGCATTTGCTCAAGGCTTAGCTGGTGAAGGGCTCAAGTCAACAAAAATATGTTGATATCTGTTTTGGCCAGACCCTCAGCTGGGCTGGGCTGGGTGGAGGGACATAGCCCAAGAAGAGGTTGGTCTTTGCTCAGCAGAGGCCGTAACCTGGTAAATAATCACCCTATAGTGAGGGAAGGACATAGAAGGCTGGGCTGAGAGACTCTGTCCCATGAAAAGGATGCTATGGAGAGCCGTCTGGGTTCTCCATGGCAGAAGATGCCAGCCATGGGCAAAGACGTGGATTCCACTCACCAAGTCTTTGTTCCTATAAGCTGGGAAAGGAGCATCTTTTTTTTTTTTTTTTAAATACTTACTTTATTATGTGTGTATGTCCATTTGTGGACGTGTACACATCCATGCAGGCGCCCACATAGGCCAGAAAAGGCCAGGAGAGGGCAGAAGAGGTCATAGGAGTCTCCTGTAGCTGGAGTCAGAGTTTTGAATTGCCTGATATGTATGCTGGGAACCCCACTTGGATCCTCTGCAAGAACAATGCGTGCCCTTACTGGCTGAGCCATCTCCAGCCTAACTCTTTTTCTGCTTTGTTTTGTTTTGTCTGGGGGTGGGGATTCTTTTGTTGTTGTTGCTGCTGTGGGGTTTCTTTTGTTTTTGTTTGGTTTTTTTTGGCTTTTTGAGACAGGTTTCTCTGTTTAACAGTCCTAGCTGTTCTGGAACTCAGTTTGTAGAGCAGGCTGGCCCTGAACTCAGAGATCTGTCAACCTTTGCCTCCAGAGTGCTGGGATTAAAGGTGTATGCCACCCCCACCCTCCGGCCCAGCTCTCTTTTCTGTTTTGAAGAGATACTAGCTGGGCAGTGGTGGCTCACGCCTTTAATCCTAGCACTTGGGAGGCAGAGGCAGGGGGATTTCTGAGTTCGAGGCCAGCCTGGTCTACAGAGTGAGTTCCAGGACAGCCAGGGCTACACAGAGAAATCCTGTCTTGAAAAAAAAAAAAACTAAGAGAGAGAGAGAGAGAGAGAGAGAGAGAGAGAGAGAGGGAGGAGAGACACTATTAGTTGGTGAACATGGGTCCTAGGCCAGTCAAGGCTCTGGCAGCAGAGGTCCTTTAAAGCCAGTCTCCCATCCACCTCCCATTTACCATACTGGAATTCCATAAGCCAAGCATGTGGTCGCAGCCACTGAGGGAGTTGAGAAGGAAGTATCAGCTCAGCCCAGAATCTGGAGACCAATCTGGGAAGTATAGGGCCTACACCCACAGAGAAGAGAGGGGGCTAAGAGAAAGGAGAGCAGGAGGTAGGGGATCCAGCCTGAAGGATTTCTTGGTTTCCCCGCGGCCCTTAGCAGTTCTGGAGAGGCAGCTGAATGCCTGTTTGTGTGGACGGATGAGTGAGATGTGTTCTTAAAAGCCCAGAGAGCACTGTAGACCCTGCCTGTGGGAGCTGGTCCTAGCAGTACTCAAGGAGAGGTTGGCTATGGTCTCTACTTATTGGATCCTGATCTGAGGCTGAACTTCATTCAGGTCAGTGGTTAGAGCCAGGATAAAAGGAGGGCATAGGAACTGAGGGACAGGTGACTAGTGGCCAGGGACGCAAGCTTTCTATAGATCTTTTTTCAAGTACCTGGGACAGACAGATGCTAGCGAGGTTGGCAGAGTAGGCTCCAGAGCTTAAGATGGGTCGAAAGGCTGGGATGAACACAGTATTCAGAGATACAAGAGGAGGGACCTGGAAACAGAGCTGCTAAGATTGGGCCAAAGTAGCGCTCTCTTAGCTTAAATCCCTCAATGGATGATACTTGTTT
The DNA here is from genome assembly GCF_008632895.1 of Mastomys coucha. Lineage (NCBI taxonomy): Eukaryota > Metazoa > Chordata > Mammalia > Rodentia > Muridae > Mastomys > Mastomys coucha. The sequence goes on from NW_022196904.1 coordinate 141,136,045, forward strand.
AGGGTCTGCCCCGCCCCCTTCCCAGAAGCCCAGTGTCACTCAGGGATTGATGCAAAGCTAAGAGCTCCAGAGACCAGTAACAGGGCTAGAAGTCTGAATGATGGTACAGGAGCTGTTTGTCCACTTTGAGTGTAAATCTGTGCGAGACACAGAGCTGAGACGCCCCCAGAGCCATTGTAGGTTCTCAAGCAAGGGTAGTCCAAAAGTGCAAGGCAGAGAGTGATAGGGAAAGCCGGAGGCCAGCTCTGGATGCGAGATGATGGGACCAGTCCCGTTTGCTCCCGGAGGGTCATTGTCCCCAAGCAGCAAGAGGGACAGGGCTGGGCCGGCAGAGGGGCGGGGCCGGGCACGTGGCCTGGGGCCCGCCTCTCGGACACGTGACCCGCCCAGGGCAGGGGAAGGGCTCCGGTGGGGCGGAGCCGCAAACCAAGGCGGCCAGCGGGACAGACTGGCGGTGGAGCGATTGACAGGCGGCAGGGCAGCTCTGGGGTCCCGACAGAGTTGGCGGCGCGCGTGGACGCGACTGCAGCGGAGACGCCGGGATGTGGAGCGGGTAGGTCCCTGCATGCCGGTGTCTCTGTGCTCGGTCTGGGCCGCGCTGGCCTCCTGGGATGAGAGAACAGGGGCTCACTGCTGTTGTTTGCACCCCACTTGGGAGATAATCTGTACTCTCAGCCCTGCCTGCAGCAGCGAGGTGCATTGTAGCATGATGAGACACTGCAGCCCGAGAGCTGAAAGGATCTTGGCAGGACCGATCTGAGTTGCCCCAGGGTGAGAAGGGTGACCCCTCCAACTCCTGGCTCCAGTGGAGCGCATGAGAGAAGTGGTGGTGGTGTGTGTGTGTGTATGTGGGGGTAATGAGTAGTAGTATGTATACCACAAAAGTAAATCTGGGGCACGGATTTAAAGGAGAGAACACCCATGAACTCCGGGGGAAGCAGTGCAGTTGAGAAAGCGAGCTGTGTCTCTCCAAGGTCCCTGGCTAGTTGACCGGAACCTTCTGATTCAAGATGTGAGGTGGGTGGTACCTTCCCACAGTCTGGAGGAAGATAGACACAGACCCTGAGTCCTAGGTGAACCCCTTTCCCACCCCTCATCCTCACTTCCATCTGTAAGGGCCATCGGTTCTTAAGGTTGACTCCTTGGCCAGTCTAATAGGAGAGCCTGCTCAGTGTCCTTTCTTGAATCTAGGCAAATGCCTTCTCTTTCCTGGGCTGCAAAAAGTAGGTCTTTCGGGTGTTCCTGCTAAGGACTGGTTCAGGAAGGAGGAATGCCTTGGGGAGGGGAACAGGTGAGATCTATTTACTCTCATGTACCCCAGCTGTTTTGAACTGAAATACTAGGGGAGCCACGCGGCTTCAACTTCAGCCAGGGCACCAGAACTGAGCTCCTGTGGTGTGTGGGCAGGCTTGATCTTTTAGAGGGAGCAGAAGCCAGCTTGTGTTTGTTGGAAATTTGCTCCAGAGAAAGAGGCTAGCTAGGCTTGGGAAGTGTTTTAAGGTTCCTGGTGCCTGCCTCAGGTTGAGGCAGTTTCGCTTGGGGATACATGTGCCTGGGGCTGTGTGTTTGAGGAGCAGCATGGTCTGAAGGAAGTTGTGAGCCTTTCTGCTGGGTGGACAGAGACAATTGCTGTATGACCCTTAGGGTAACAACTCCTCTGGGTTGGAGCCAGCTTGAGCGCTTTGGGGGAGGGGGGATCAGAGGAGATGTCAGGTGTCCTGTCTCTCTCTATTGTATTCCCAGGTCTCTCACTGAACCTGGAACTTCTTTAGCCAAGCTGATGGCTAGTATATGCCAGTGATTCTCATGGTGCTGTGTTCCCTCACCGTGCTGAGCTTGCTGGTGCATATAACCATACTGGGATCGGAACTCAGGTCCTCATGCTTATACAGAAACCACTCTTATCCACTGAGCCATCTCCCCGGCTCTTGGACATGGGGATCAGAGTCTGAGTGTCTAGAATGTGCTGGGGACTTAGGGGCCTTGGAGCACTCCACTCCCTGCTGAAGTTAAGAGGGACCATGCTCTGAGTCATGTCAGCTCCAAGAGTCATGTCAGCTCCTAGGAGGTATGCATCCTAGCCCAAGAAGGGTTGGAGCCTGGCCAATCCAGGGCTCCTGGAGGTTGGCTTCCTGCTGTAAACTGAACTGAGCTATGGTGTTTGTTTATGGCAGAGTCCTAAGTGGAGATAAGCCCAAGTGCCTGGACCCTGTAGGAGCCAGGAGTGGAGATCCTTGTGAGGATAAACTGTTGAACTCTGAAGTAAATGGCAACACAAACCTGATGTTTGGAGTAGGGGAAGTGGGTACAGGGTCTCATGTAGCCTAGGTTGGCCTCAGACTCCTCATATAGCTAAGGATGACTGCCTCTCTCCATCTCCCAAGTACTGGGCTTACAGGCATGTGCCACAATGCCTGGTTTAGGGGTGCCGAGGATGGGCGAGGACTCAGGCAACTGGGCTGTGTATCCAACCTTAGTCTCATTGTGGTTTGCTTTATTTTGGACACAGGTTCTTACCATACAGACTAGGCTGACCTGGAACTCTTTTTAAAGAAATTTTTATTAGTGTGGGGTATGTGTATGGGGGGGGAGGTGTAAGATGGGGGAGGTAAGGGAGAAAGCACATGTGTCACCACACACATGTTGAGATCAGAGGACAACTTTGTGCAGTTGGTACTCTACTACTTTTATGTGGGTTCTAGGGATCAAAATGAGGCCCCCAAGCTTATGCAGCAAGCCCCTTTCCTCACTTAGCCATCTCACTGGTAAGAATCCTCACCTAGAATTCTTAATCCTCTTGGCTTAGTCTCCTGGATGCTGCACTGCTATGCCTAGCTATCTAACCTCACTTTTACGGGCTCTACCCCTGCCCCCCCCCCAAACAAACACCACAAACTGGGCTTCCCCTCCTCCGTTTCCTACAGTTTCATGGGCCTATGGTCTTGGCCAAGCCCACTCTAGGTAATGGAGTGAGGATGATATTTTGAGAGTTCTGAACCTAACACAGTCCTGGGAACTTTATAGTTGGTTCGCAGAGTCCAGAAACAGTTCTGCACTGGTTCTGTCCCACTGAGCAGCCACACAACATTGGTGTGACCAGCTGGTCTTAGTTTCTCCACTTCCCGGGTAGGACTAATCATACATATCTCTAGGGAGACCCAAATTCTAATGGAGTGCTAAGAAAAAAAAAAAAAAAACATTAAGATCACCCTGCCTCCCAGAGTTAAAGGCCATGCCTTTGCTCCAGGCCAGGGACTAGGGAGTTTCACATTGCAAGTGTCTAGGCTCTGCAGTCTTGAGCAAGTCACTTAACTATTCTGGGCCTTCACTGCCCTAAGAGCTTCTGCCATGAGACCTAAGTCACAGGGGACAGAGGGCCCCAGGATCAGGCAGATGATCTCCCCACTCACCCTGGCCTTTCAACAGATGGAAGGATCTTGCCTGTTGTTCCTTACACTTTGGTGTGTAGGATCAGACCAGACCCGGGAACTGGATGTATCCCCAGTAAACCTTGGGAAATGAGGAGGTGAGGGTACAAAGCAAAATAGGTGGTGAGAAGGGGATGCCATGGTAGCCCCTGAAATCTTCCTTGCAGCTATTGAAGGATCAAGGTGCGGAAGCTAGCCCGGTAGGTATTCACTAGGCACATGCTATATGTCAGCAGTATGTGTGTATATGTATGCGTGTGATCTTGGACTAAATGTATAGGGAGCCCCTCAGAAACCTGTACCAGCAGAGCATGTGATTCTCTTATCTAGACCTGGCTGGTGGAGAGACAGAGGGTTGTGTCCCCTCCTAGGCTGAGCTGGTTTGGCCTGGGGTGGGGGCAGTGGCAGGAAGAATCCAGCCTGGCCACCTACTTAGTCTCTTGTTCTCTTCCTCCCACTAGGCCCTGCTACTGTTCTTGCAACTCCACTCCCATGTGCCCCACTCCCCTCCATCAGTGGCCTAGGCCCATCTTCTGCCTGCCCCTTGTGTCTCTTTGCCTGGGCTCAATTGGATTCTGACCCAACTCTAGACACTCCTACCAAAGAGATAAGATGTGTCTCTGATTCTCAGGGTCCCCCTCTGCCACCCACCCCTAAGCCCAGGCTCAGCGCTGGCTGTTCCCAACAGTGCCTCCCAACAGCTGCTAAGGTCCTGCCTTTTCCATTTAGCCACCCACAGCACTCTGTACTTCCCAAAAGCCTGAGCTACCCCCTTTCGCTTCCTGGAAGACCCCTTCCCACTTCCTCATTCCCATCCCACAATTCTCATTCACCTTTCCCTTGGTTTTAAATTAGCTTAGTTAATCAATCACTGCACTGAATATTTTACCTTCTCTTCTACCCAACTCGTGCTCCACTCCTACCCATGCCCATGGACCCCTTACAGTGCTTTGTCTGTCTGTGTGTCCTCTCTCAGCTCAGTCCTGCCCAGCAGGCAAGGAAGCCCTGGGCATCGCCCTTCAGCACTCCTCCCTTACTTGGGCACTGTCTCCAACTTCCTCAAACCCCATCTGCATCCTGCCTCACTTCTCTGAAACCTCCATTCATTCCCGCTTCTGGGGGGACAAGTCACATGCTGTTTGTGCTTTGCCTGCAGTCTGGGGTCAGTTCCAGTCCTGTCACCTCCTTGCTTTGTATATTGACCCTGCCTCACTCTGGGTTGCCTTGTCATTAAAATTAGACTGTGGAGTCCACCTCACTGCATTACTGTCATGACACCCATGGTGCTGGAAGTGGTGGGTGAGCTGGCCTGAACCTGAACCAGGAACCTGGAAACCCTAGATACATGCTGGTTTGCTGAAGATTTGAACTCTTTGCTGGGCTTGTGGGCTGCTTAGAGAGAGCCATTACAAAACCTTTCCTGGCACCTTGTTGCCACCTGAGAATCAGAGTCATATGTCTGTCATTCTTACTCAGTTTCCTAAATGGGTCTGGATCCACTCCCTGCACTGCCCTTTTGAGAGACTTGAGTTCCAGGCAAGATTTCTGTAGCTTCTCCAGGCACCGGATGCTCCCAGCCAGTCCTTTTCCTGCTCTAGATCTGGGCTCAGGGCCCCCTCTGCTGTTTATTTGGTGAAACCATTGTGGCCTGGAAGAGAGAAGGGATTCTTAACTGTAGAAACAGCTGTAGAGGGCCATGCCTGCTTGCTAAGGAGCCCAGAGCAGGTTGACTCCTCCAGGCTGGGAGAGGTAGAAGCTCAGAGGGTCGAGAGAGATCCCTATTTAGCTCTGGCCAGGAATTCCTGATTGGAGGGGTTTTGAGCATCTGAGTGGCTGACAGGCCACAGAGTTCAGGATTCCTCCTTTAGTTTATGCTTTGAGGGGTAGAGACAAAAATTTCTGCTGCCTCTACAGGACAGGCCTGGTGGACTGAGGACTGTAGCCACTGCACTATGTTTCCTGGGGAAGTAACCCAGGAGAGCACTTCCTGTATGTGAGGGCCCTCAGCTCCTAAGCCAGCTTCAGGATGGGGGATGATGGCCACCCCATCTGCTTCTGACCTTGACTCTTAATATCTCTCACCCTTAGAAGATTGATTCCCATCCCATAGTATACTCTTCACAAAAGATTATATTCCCACGGAGTTTGGACTGAGGAGGTGCAGGGATCTCAGGTTCCTACTTACTGGAGACCTGAAGGGTTCACATGCACATTTGCAGGCTGAAGTCTATGGACCGTCAGAGAGTCTGGCTCTGTTAGACCCGTGGAACCTTTCCCTTCTTTCTCTGATTCTTCATGAATCACCAGAACTGGCCTTGAAGGGAAGAGGATCTGCAGACTCGAGTTGTTGCTTAACACACACACAGTTCTGCCCTTCTTCCCCTCCTGCCTCTGCTATCCCTTGCCAGGACAAGAGTGCCTATAGGTTCAGCTTCAGGACCCAGAGTCAGGGCAAGCATTTTGGGCATCTCTGCCCAGTTAGGGTTGATCCCTACTCACCCGGCACTGTAACAAGTGAGTTCCTATTTGCTTTTGATAACATCCCTCTGTCTCATGGTTTCTTTATCTATCTACGGGGAGAGCAGATTCCAGGAGCCTCAGGCATTCCCAGGACAGAGCATGGCATGAGCTTGGCCACAGTGCCCTCCTTTTTCTCCCCCCAGGCCATCAGTCTAGGCAGGGTGTTTCCTGACTTAGCAAGTGTCCAGTTAGGGCTGGACTGGGTAAGGCTTCCCTGCTACGGAGCTGCCCTGGGTCTAGAAACCTTTGATCATGAAGCGTATGTGCTGATTCCAATTCTCACCCTTTACCAGGCCACTTGGCCAGTAGCTTGGGGGCCCAAGCTAAAGACCTGGCTGCCTGTCTCCACACTACCCCTGACCAGTTATGGGACCACCACTGAAGTCCCCTCCTCTCTCTGAGCTTGTACCCCTATCTGTAGTATGGGGAAAAGACTACAATTACTGTAAAAATAATATTAAAAATAATGTGTGGGGCTGGAGAGAGAGAAAGAGGTGAGCACTCAGTCATTAAAAGCACTTACTACTCTACCAGAGGACCCAAGTGCCCAGAACCCACATCAAGAACAGGACTGATGCTCTACCTCCAGGGGATCTAATGCTTTCTTCTGGTCCCTGTGAGCACAAACATATATGACATCCATGGATAGACACACATACGTACACATGAATACAAATAAATCTTACACACACACACACACACACACACACACACACACACACACACACACAAGTAAGCTAGCTAGGGAGCTAGCTTAGTTGCTAAAGTGCCTGCTATGCAAGCATGAAGACCTGAGTTTGAGCCAGGCACGGTGGCACACTCTTGTAATTATAGTCCTGGGAAAGAGTTGAGAAAATCCCTGAGGCTCCTTATCCATCCAACTGAAGCAAATCAGCAAACCCCAGATCCCAGTAAGAGACTTTGTATAACTCCAGAGAAGCAACATCCAAGCTTGACCTCAGGGCTCTATATCCATGTGCATAGACATGGGTGTACCAACACAAACACACAGACACTGACACACAGAGAAAATGCCCAGTCCCTGGGCAGAGTTCTTATCCCATACAGCTGCCATAGCACTGTTAGGGGCCTCAGATCTCAAGAACCCTGTGTGGACAAGACCCGCCCCCACCCCACCCCAAAAGCAATGGTATTAGGAAAATCTGTTTGTCACATACACTGGTGGAATGGTGAATCTCTGCCCTTACCTTATATTCAGTGAGGCCCAGTCCCTGCCAAGCAGGGCCCAGTTCCAGGAGCCTCAAGGCTACATGTTGGGCCTGTTCCAGGGCAGAGAGAAGGCTGGGTTGGGCAGTGGCCAGGGTCCTGTTAAAGGAGTTGGCCATGGGCACACTGTTGTGGTTTCTGAGAGCTCAGTTTCTTTGTGTTACTCAGAGGGAAACTGAGGCTCAGAGGTTCTTTGGTGAACTCAGGGGTTTGAGGACAAGAGAGAGGAACAATCCCCAGCACTTCCTCTCAATTATTCCAAGACCCAGTCTTATTGGCCGTGTATTCTTCTAATGCAGGCTTGGCTGAGCCCCTCCTCCCCACTTCCCGACAGACGGTTATCAGTCAGCCCAGCCCCCCCTCCCCAACCCGCCAAGCTACTGCTGCCCTGAGGCTGCCGGCTCAGGAGCCCCAGATTTTGCTGAGCAAGCAAAGCCAGAGGTGCTGTCTCTGCACAAATGGCCACTGGCCAGGCCTTCCTCTCTTCGTTCTCCAGGGTCTGCTTTCTAGGGGGTTCTGTAGTTTGGAAGTGGGGGTTGGTTAAGGACATAACCCCCAGTCCATCTAGGGGCTTCAGCTTCAGCAAGCAGAGGGTCCCCAGGCTTCCAGAAGAGGGCGTCTTTGTCTACAGTCACACAGAAGGCCAGGGAGAGCTCAATTTTGTTCCTCACTTACAAAATCCAGGGGTGGCAGGAAGTGGGTCTATTATGCCTGGACTATTTGTAAGCTTTTCCTGCCTGCGAAGGCCTGGTGCTTCCTCTCTGGTCCGCCTTTGTGGATTTCTGTCATATTGACACTAACGATGCCATGGCATTGATAGCACTCGCTTTGCTTTAACTATGTCTATTCAAACCCATTTAACAGCCTCAGCTGTGCCAAGGGTTTCTGCCCATCCCCTTCAACTCTTGGGAGTGACGATCATTGAGACAATCCTATCTATGGTGTAAAAATTGATACATTTATATTCATTTGTCAGCTCAACAAATGTGAATTGAGTTTGGACCTAGTGGTGGTCGCCTACTGCGTACCAAGCGCTGCCCTGTGCCCTAGGTTGGGGATGGTAGGTGACAAAAGTGCATGAGTCCTGCCTTGGCCCCTAAGAAAGTTTGTGCTTGATCATTCTACCCTTGTGACAGTCCAGTTATAGCTTGTAGTGGCTCTATTTTACAGATGGACAGACTGAGGTTTATGTGACAGGCATGTGGCCCAGGTTTGGTCCCTGGGCTTAGTTCTGCAGGTCTTGAGTCCCCATTCTGTGTGTGCTCATGCCCTTGTTTGCCTTGCAGCCCACCCCAACAAGACGAGGGCCTTCCTGTGGGCCTCTCTGCTCTCTCAGTCCCCTGGAAAAACCTGGGCCCCAGCAAAGGTAACAGGGAGTCCCCAGGAGGCCTGGTAGAAGCCTCCACTTCCTGGGAGGAGACCCAGGGTGAGGAACACCCAGCAGCTGCTCCACTGGATGTGTCACGCCTGCGCAGCTCCTCCATGGAGATCCGAGAGAAGGGCTCTGAGTTCCTAAAGGAGGAGCTATACAAAGCCCAGAAGGTGGGTGCTCTAGGATAGGGTTGGGGGCTGAGGAAGAGCAGCTGCACTGAGTGAGCCCAGATAGCTGTGGAGGGAAGGGAGAGGAGAAATCACTTGTCAAAGCCACATACATGCCAGGCCCATGCTGGAGTCCTGGGAACTCAAAGGAAAAGGCTGGTAAGCCCAGGGCTTCAAGCATGCTAGGCACGCACTCCATCACTGAAGTCTAAAATGCCTTTCACACATCTTCACTTATCCGGAAATCTGCTTCCAGCTGGGCTGGACCACCAGACTAGGGTTTTAGACTTGTGTATGGGCTAACTAATGTACCACTGAATGTCAGATACCTGGTGACAGACCCCAGGCTGGTGGCTGGGGAAGTGGAGTCTGCCTAGGGCAGGCTAACAGCCTCCTGCCTGTACCCAGGAGCTGAAGCTAAAGGATGAAGAGTGTGAACGGCTTTGCAAAGTGCGTGCACAGCTGGAGCAGGAGCTGGAGGAGCTGACAGCCAGCCTGTTTGAGGTACGATGCCAGGCAGCCTGGGAACGGGTGGCTCATGTGTCCCATGTGGAGCCGTGTCTTGTGACCGCTCATGCTGAGGCACTGCTCTTCTAGGAAGCTCACAAGATGGTTCGGGAAGCCAACGTGAAGCAGGCAACATCAGAAAAGCAGTTGAAGGAGGCTTGGGGCAAGGTGAGACCCATCTCTGTGTGGCTAGGCCAGCCCGTGGCTCCTTTCATAGCTCTTGCTGGAGGGTACTACTCTCAGCTAGCAAGGGCGAGCTACAAGTCCCTCTCAGACCCACCAGACATCAAGAACAGGAGAACTCAGGTCTGGGGCAGGTAGTGCGGGTCTGAAATTAAGTAGCCCATGGCATCAGACTCTATCAGTGCTCTTGTTGCACCATGGAGACTTTTCTAGGGTCCTTTGGAGCCCAGGGGGACCGAATGGTTATCACAGCTTCCCCTCCTGCCTCCAAGGCAGAAATGTTGGCTGTGGCGGTAGAATACAGACAGGGAGTTTCCTCTCTTAGAACATCTGCTAGTCAGTAAATGTGAAGCTGGGGCTGCTTTTCTTGGCTTCTGGGGATCCATGAATACTTAGGTAGGAACCCTAGGAAGTTCCCAGATGCCTGCCTCCAGCAGTCTCACAGTGTGACCTGAGGAAGGCCTTGTCTCCTGTCAGCCTTGGGTTCCCTATCTCTAGAACAGATGTCTTAGAGGTTGTTCCAAGGGTAAGGAGACAGGTTAGGTGCTGCTGGGGATGCTTGGCTGCCAGGTTATGGTAGCCATGGTGACATTAACCCCATGTTGGGGGTTGATGGTCATCTTGTCTGGGACAGATCGACATGCTACAGGCAGAGGTGACAGCCTTGAAGACACTGGTCATCACATCCACACCGGCCTCTCCCAACCGTGAGCTCCACCCACAGCTGCTGAGCCCCACCAAGGCTGGACCCCGAAAGGGCCACTCACGCCAAAAGAGCACCAGCTCCCTCTGCCCTGTTGTGTGCCCCACTGCAGGGCGTATCCCCACCCCAGACAAAGACGGCAAGGAGGTGAGGCACAGGCTCACCATTGGGTGGGTTGATCATGCATAAACCAGCTAAGTCAGCATCCTGAAAAGGCTCTCCTGACCCCTCCTGTGGGACCTACCACCCCTCTCTCTCCTCTCGGGGCTTCAGGGTCCCCTGAACCACGCAGGCTAGGCAGGCTGAGTCCAAGCAGGAGGTGACCATCTTTGAACTTGAGGCTATTAGAACCTGAAGGTCCTTTCTCAGGAAACCTCTTCAGAAATGTACTTCCTGGGTGAAGAGTGATAGACAGGCGCCACTGGATTTCTAGAGAGGGGCTGGCTACCTGGTGTTTTGTGACTACAGTCTTGAGGTGTAAGGCCACACTGTGACACTTGTGAATTCTAGGGTCCTCGGCACCCTGGGCTGGGACGCTGAAGCAGCTATGGCCTTAGACAAATGTCTCTCTCCTGCCTTAACAGAAAATAGAGGGATGGAAGTTTGGTCCAGGCTGGACTGGCATGGCCATAGGTCCTTGGGTAGAATTCCCATCACTTTACATGCCACATACTATGCCACCCTTAGGGTGAGGAATTGTGTAGACACTAAAAAGCGAGCCGCTTTAGTATCAGATGAACACCGGGGAGACATGGGGTGAGATTCAGACTCTTGCTCAAGCCCGCCCTAGCTCAGAACTTTTTTCATCTGTCTTGTCTCCTGAGCTTCTAGGAAGGAGGTGCAACCAAGTCCTTTCAGTCCCCTTCTGAGCACTGAGCTTCCCATTGGACACTGACATCTCCTCCTTCCTCCTGTCTGTCTCTGTATGTCTGTCTGTCCCCCTGTCCACCCATCCCCTGGCCCAGCCTGGGCTGCCCCCTCTACTCTCCCTGCTCCTGTGCGTGATCCCCAGCAAGGCCATCCACCTCACCTACGAGCCGACCTGGCAGCTCCCATCTGGGGAGCCGCCCACGACCCCCAACTCCGATACCTCTCTCTCCTTTTCCCGACAGGTAATGGCTCCTTTAGGGGCCACTCCGCTTCTCCCCTCTGGGCTTCACTCACTGTGCATGCAGCCCAGGGCAGGCCATCATTGCCCCTTCCAGTGGGCAACAGGGAAACCTGTGAAATGTTCTCTCCTGTGTGCATGTAAGGTGCATCCTGGACATAGAGGGAGGCCTGCGGGTTCCTGTGGGGACCCACAGGTTCTTACAGGCTTGCTCTTGATGTTTCTTCCAAAAGGAGTCAGCAGCAGCATTCAGGCCAAGGCCCTGGATCCAAGTCTGTAATTTTGCAGTGCCAAGAAACTTAATGTACACCCAGACACAAACCGTGTTGTTCTAAATTCTTTGGTGCAAAGGGCAGACAGGACCTCCTCTTTGCCTGGACTCTGCTCCCCTGCATGGCTGCTGAGGACAGGCCTGATGGTCCACTGAGCCGTCCTGCATCTCCCTGCTCTTCTTTCCATCAGCTTTGCCTTCTCTGGCGTGCTCACCCTCATCCCTGACTGCCCCCACTTGGCTTTCCTCTCCTCCAGGTGGACACGACGCTGTTTGCAGAGTTCCAGGCTTGGAGGGCTTCACCTACCCTGGATAAGAACTGCCCTTTCCTAGAAAGGGTATACCGGGAGGACGTGGGCCCTTGCCTCGACTTCACAGTGCAGGAGGTGAGGCTGGCTGAGAGTGGCTAGCTGGGGACCCAACCCAGTAGTTCCTCATCACCCAGCATCTCACTGCTCTACCCTGATCTGCTACAGCTCTCAGCTCTGGTTCGGACTGCTGTGGAGGACAACACACTCACCATTGAGCCTGTGGCTTCACAGACTCTGCCCACTGTGAAGGTGCCCACTGTTGAGTGTAACAACACCAAGTAAGCTTAGTGTCTTGGGCCCCCTCCTGCCCACATGAGAAAGTCCAGCATGGAGCCTTAGGTGGCACCCCGGGGGACTGGGATATGAGCCTGAGTCTTGGGCCTTCTAGATGGATATAGACCCTCAGGGTGGGTAGGGGCTGTAACAGTCAGGGTGACTGTCTCCCAGGGTTCATGACCTAGCCTAGGGACTCCCAAGAGATGGACATGGGTCTGGGGGTATAGCTTAGCAAAGTCCTTGACTAGCATGCAGAAAGCCATTGGATCTGTCCCCAGCATCATGTAAAACCAAGTCTGGTGGCATACACCTGTGATCCCAGCACTTGGGAGGTAGAGGCAGGAAGATCAGAAGTTGAAGGTCATTCTTGGTTACATAGCAAGTTCAAGAAAAGCCCGGCCTACATAAAACCCTGCTTAAAAAATAAAAATAATAAACTACAAGAGAAATAGTCACCACTGTCCCCATTTAGGACCAGGCATTATCTTTGACAGAAATCCCTGCTGCCAGCTGGGGTGTCTCCCCTAGCTGTAGTCAGTCATCCTTGTTCCCTCCCTCTTCCCTTTGTTGTCCCAGAGAGACCTGGGCTCTGATTGGCAAATATATGATTGCTAGTGGCTGGCCTAGTCTCCTGCTAATAAATGGCTCACAGCCCCTGGCGTCTTATCCTGCATGCTGCTCAGCCAGCACTGAGCAGAGGTAGCAGCAGAGCTGAGATGTTAAGGTGGACTAAAGACCAGGCAGGTTTACCGCTTTGGCATTCCAGAGCTTGTTCAGTGGGGCTGGTTCCACAAAGGAAGACTGGCCACAAAGAGGAAACATTTGAGCCAGCTTTATAGGCAGAAGGAAAAGAATGAATGAAGACTAGGGAAGCTGGAGTTTGCAACACTTCAGAGTCAGGGTGTAGCCATGAAGCAGAGTTCTGGGGCTGAGTCTAGAGAGAGTGGCTTGAGGCCAGAGTATAAAGAGCCTCTGCAAGGTAGGGCACAAACTTATTAGGATGGTGTATTAGGGGTCGCCAGCAGATAACTTCCTTAAAAGAGAGTTCTTGGGTCCATTCAGCCTCACAGTCAAGGAAGAGGCAACAAACACTATTAATTGTCCCTTACATGGGAGTCTGTAACTACTTCCCAGGCAATCTGTAAGCCACGGGGAAAGATGATGGGTTTGATGTGGCCTTTGGAGAAGCTCCTGGCTATAATGTAGAGAAGAAGAGAGTGAGGGAAAAGAGAGAGTGGCTGGGAAAGAGCTGAGGGAATCTAAGCAAAAGGGATGAGTAGTTTGGGGACATGGGGACATGAGTAGTCTGGGGACATGGGGACCAAGTACAAGTGTAGGGGTGGGAGCCAGGAAGGTTCATCATGGAAACAGGAGCCTGTGGAGGAGCAAGATTTGGGAGCAGGAGTCTGGAAGATGCGCTCTCAGGAAAACTGAAGCCTAATGCATGGATGGGTAGCTGAAGGTGCTAAGCGGGTTTCCTAGGCCTGGCTTGGGGGAGAGGTGACATGGGAAAGGGATTCTTATGAGGCCTGCTGGGCAGGGGACAGCAACAGGGCTAGATGAAAAAAAAAAAAAAAAAAAAAAAAAAAAAAAACAAGTGTGGGGAGGTGAGAGGCAGTCAGACCAGAATTCAGTTAGAGAAAGAGGTGATTGGGTATAAAGACCCCAGTAATGAGGTGGGGGGGGGCAGTTTTCAAGGCTGTGGAGGGTGGAGCTTTCATATTCCCTGCATGAGGTTGACCAAGCTCCCCTGCTTATGTGGGGAAGGAATGGGGTCTGGGCATGGATCCAGCTGCATTTAAGGTTTATCCTGAAGACTTTTGCTCCACCCCTCCTCTTTATTTGACCCTGGGCTCCTTTGGAAGATGGGAGTGGGGAGGCCAGGCCCTCCTTCCTGCCTGTATGCTATGCTCACTCTCCATGCATCCTTTAGCTAGGACACATTCTCTGCATCTGTGAACCTCATTCAGCACCTTACGCTTCCTCTGTTCTCCCCAGCACATGTGCCCTGAGTGGACTGGCACGTACCTGCCACCATCGAATCCGCCTGGGGGACTCTGACAGCCACTATTACATCTCGCCATCCTCCCGGGCCAGGGTGAGTCAGCCGTCCTTCATCTTTGTGCTGGGCAAAGCTGTGTAGTGGAAGAAGCCAGAGCTGAGGAGGGTCTAATGGTTTGGTATGTGACCCTTGCTTAGAGACACTGAGGTGTTGGCAGAGAACACAGCCCCAGTGAGAAACTCTGCCACCCTGTCTGTCTGCTGCACCAGGCATCTGTGTTGTGCCAGCCCTCTCCCCCACACCCCAACTTTGCTTCCCCTTCCCAGCACCAGGCTCGGCCACACCTGACTGGTGCTCGGCTCCTTTCTCACACTCCCCTGCTTGGGCAGCCTCCCCTCAATTCCAGCTCTCTGCACCCTCTCTGACTTCCTGGCGAGTTCTGTGTTTGGGGGACTAGCAAGAGCACCCCCCCTCCCTCTAGCCTCTTTCACTCACCAGTCTCAGGATGCCTCACATGTAGGGCTTTCCTACCCAAGAACCCTGGGTAGGGGTTCCTGTGGGTCTAGCTGCCTGCTATCTTCCATCTTCAGTGGTTCTTTAGATGTAGAGCCTGCATGGACATTTCTGGAACTTCTCGGTGGAGGGAGAGAAGCAGGATGAGGGCAGGGAAAGGGGGCAAGCCAAAACTGCCCTTAGCTTCAGCTAGATCCAGAGAAAGTCCCAAGCACAGAGCTGCCTCTATTCTAGCCAAAGAGCTGGCCTGTGTTCCCTCTACAAAGTGGGCACCATGGGCTCAATGTAGCCTAAATCCTCGGAGGCTGGGGGAAGGGGCCAGGCCTGGGGATGGCCACTGGGCAGGATAGCAGCAGAGCCCCTCTTCTCTAAGTGAGTTTTTCCGGCTATGCTAGTGAAGGGCCACTGGAGCTTAGGGACAGTCCTCTCTAGTCATACTTGGTCCTCAAGCTTAGAGACCAAGGCAGCTCAGGAAAGTGACTCTAATTGCTTTTCCTGGAATTGCACATGGCACCTAGTTTCTGTCTGGTGGGCCCAGACCTCCCTGCTCCAAAGGAGCAGGTCCACGGAGGACTGAGCTTGGCTGTTAGCGCAGGCTGCCTGATTCCATCTGTCAGCTTGGCCGCTTTCTCACTCCACGCTTGACAGTCTTTATCACAGGTACAGTGGGCACGGGGAGGGGGAGTGTCTTGTGTTGCACTGATTGCACGGGCAGCTGGGGCAGGTATTCTTAGGAACAGTGGGAGTCTTGCTGTTGCTAATGAAACCTTGGAAGCCGAACCCCAGTAGAGTCAGAGAGCATCCCCTGGCTCTGCCAGGTACCTGGGACTTATTCTTATGGAATAGGGTCCACAGTGGCTTTCAGGGGGACCCCTAGAGCATGGGGAATCTGGTGGGTTACACTCTCTCCGTTCTGCCCACAGATCACTGCAGTATGCAACTTCTTCACCTACATTCGCTACATCCAGCAAGGCCTGGTTCGGCAGGATGGTGAGTGCCCCCTAGTGGACTTTTCAAGGAATAGTGCCCAAGGGAGAGACAGGGCAGAATTGGGGCTGGTTAAGTACCTTCCAAGTCTACTTCTCAGCTGCAGCAGAGGCAGAGGGTTGATTCCTCCAGAAGACCAGAAAAGGGGGAGCATCGTAGGTTAGCAAAGTGTCCCTGATCCTCCTTGGTGCTGGGTTCAGCTTCACTGGGACAGCAAACCTCTCGCCTTCCACATAACTGGTCATGCTTCTTTTTCTTCTGCATAGGAATCTTTCTATAGCAGTAAAGACAGCATTCCTGTTACTAGCTTTGACATTCAAAGTTCTTTATGATGGGTCTCTCCCGTAACTCTTGCCTATTCTTCATGCCCACCAGAAATGGCTCTCCTTCCTCCTGAGTGCTTGCTTAAAGGGCCCTTCTCCAGACACAGGGACTGAGGCCCTGGGCCCTGCTCATTGCTCTGGGTCAGGGTGGGAAAATGTTTGCAACTGGAGAAGTATAGTTAAGCCCGTTATGAAAACAACTGTGTGCAGTGTGTGAGGGGTTTCTCATATCACTGCCCTGTCCAAAACGGGAGAGAAGGCCAGGGCAGTTGCATGAAGTGACCATGAACTGTGTCCTCTCTGTCTGCAGTTGAGCCGATGTTCTGGGAGATCATGAGGCTGCGGAAGGGGATGTCACTAGCCAAGCTTGGCTTCTTCCCCCAAGAGGCCTAGGGCATGGATGGCCCCAGGCCTGAAGTAAGCTCTGAGCTAGAGCTAGAGCAAGTAGCTGCCTTGGGACAGAGACAGACAAGAAATCCTGGAGCCAGCTCTGAGCCAGAAGCTGAAAGGACAGATAAACAGCCAGGCTGTAGAGACAGTTCTGAGCCAGTACCACCCATCCCTCCTGGGACAGACAAAAGGACAGCCTGGCTTGAACTTCATGAGACGACCCTCTTGCCCACTGAGCTCTGTAGTCAACAAGAGAATCTCAAGAAAGCAGCAAAGACCAAGGTGCTCGGAGCAAGGAGATCAGCCCTAGGGAGAGGAACCTTGAGTAGCCAGTACCCCCACCACAATCCCTTGCTGCTTACCAATGCTCTCTTGCAACCTGCCGCGTCTTCAGAAAGGGACTGTTTTAGGGTAGCTGGATTTCCAGGGTATACTCTACCACAGACTCTAAGCCCTGGGACACGAGCACCCCCTTGTGGCCATCTCTCACTCTGTCCCCAAGTGGCCTCTTTAGACTGCCTCAGTGGTAGGGCAAAAGTCTCCAATCTGAACAAGGTGGAGGAGGGATAACTGCCCTGAAGTGCTTTGAAGGTGAGTCCAAGATCCCTCCTCCATTCTTCTGCATAGAGGCCTCTCTCTCCCCCTTCTCTCCACTTCAACACCATCTCCAGGAGGCCCTGTTCCTAAAATTGCCAAGAAGTCTGGGCCCTTTCTTTCCAAAGTGTACCACCAGGGGAACGTCAGGACGTAACCCTGGGCAGCCATCCAGGCTGCAGGGGACCAGTGTGTGGGATAGAATGGAAAGGCTGGGCCAAGCAGGACATGGACCCTGCCTTATCCACCATAGCCCACTGGGAACTAGGCTCGGGGGATCCAACCTGGACATATCCCTCACCACGCCCCTATTTCCTTCAAATGGAATGTAATGCGATCTGTATTTAATAAAGGAAGGCTTTGTTGGTAGGGGCTAGGTGGCAGTGGCCTTCACTCCTGTGCCCTGGGGCTTTGGCCAGGGCTTGGGCATCTGAAGGAATGAAATCAAATCCTTTCCTAACTGGCCTCGTGCTTGGGATTAAACCCAAATCCTGAAGCTACCCCCACGGCTACCGCCACTTTCTCGCCGTAGGGAAGACTGTTGAAGTTGTCCTTAGTTTTTCACGGAGCTTGGAGGGGTTGGAATGAGTTGGCCACTCTCTGAGTTCAGCTCAGATCTGTGAATCCCCCCACCCCCGCCCGTAGAAATGACCCCCAAGTCTACTAGAAGCCTGGAGTCAAAACACCCAGGCGTCCTGGGGCTTGGCAAGACAGTACAGAATCAATCGATGCCGTATGTCATAGGACAGATGGGGACTACAGAAGTGCCAGGCATGGCAGACACAGGTGGAAGGAGGTGAGAGTAACCCAGGATCCTGAGAGACCTCGGAGTAGGAATGAAGAGAAGGATGTCTTGCGGTCCCTGCCTCTGCCCAACCAGTAGGGCTTTGTGCTTCCTTGGGAAGATAGGTGCAACAGAGTCTGGGTTGGGTCAGAGGTGGTCAGTAGCTTACAGAAACTTCTCTCTTGGCCTGAGGCCCAGGTGTACTCAGATGGTAGATCAGCTGGGGGCTGGCCAGAGCTCTGTCAAGGTCCTCTGCCTTCACATGTTCTCTGGCTAGTAGCCTGTTCCCAGGACTCTGCTGCCTCCACTGCCCCTCTGTGTTCTCACATCTCCTTCCTGCTCCACTATGACTGGAATCCTTTGCTGTGTCTCCAGCCCTATAGACACCTGATCACTGACCAGACCCCTGTCATATCCACTCACTCACTCACTCACTCACTCACTAATACTGGGGTCTCCTCTGTCTCTGTTGGACATTGGTCATAATACACATCCCAGTAATACATCTAGGTTACTGGATGGAGGAAAGTAAAAACCAAAGGATGTCAGGGAAGGATCCCCTGATTATGTCAACCCTTGTTCACCTGGGGACAAGAAAGGATGAAAACCTGAGCACTGGACTTAATCAGTCTTAACTTCTGTGTTCTGGACCCAGCTATGTGTAGGACCACAGAGACACCAGGAAACACCCCCGAGGCCCATGGAGGACCTTACTTTCCGACTGACTTGACCTTCTACAGAGCATTGGCCATGATCAGATCCCAGGTGGGGCCATCAACACAGCCGCACCCTGCTAGTAGCAATTAATATCTAAGCACTAGTCACAGCTCGCAGCCCTCTCTGTGAACCCATTATTCCAGTCTCTTAGCAATGCTAAAACACGCTATTATCCCTCATGTAAATGGGCAGAGGCATTGGAGAACACAAAGAGATCCTGAGGTTGGGTTTATTTACCTCAGTGGTAGAGGCTTGCCTAGCAAGCACAAAGCCCTGAATTCAGTCTCCTGCTTGGGGGAGGGGTGAGGTCACAAAGAGGTCCTAAGTCTTTGAAACCTGTAGTATTAACCACCTCTGGGTGGGTGGGTGGTTGTTTTTGTGTTTTTATACTGGACACTTTCAGTGTGTGTAGTTTTGTTTTTACCTCTTTGTTTTTGTTTTTTGTTTTTTTCTAAACAAGGCTTCTCTGTGTAGCCTTGGCTGTCCTGGAACTCACTCTGTAGACCAGGCTGGCCTCAAACTCAGAAAGCCGCCTGCCTCTGCCTCCTAAGTGCTAGGATCAAAGGTGTGCGCCACCACCGCCTGGCTTGTTTTTACCTCTTTAATTGATACAGAAAGGTAGGGGTGTAGATCAGTGCTAGAGAGTTTAATTCAAGGCCTGAGGTTTGATACCCAGAACCACACACACAAAAGAAACTGAGGCAGGGCTGGAATTCTCACCTAGGCTTCCTCTACTCTACCCTGGAAGTAGCTCTCAGGGCTTTGACTGTTGGGGCTGCCTGGGGAAGTTAACTGCCACACCAGATGTTCTTAAATTCTCTAGATAACCCATTTGGGTTTCTATGAAGTCTTGGCACATGAATCATTTGAGCTCTCCTTGGCCAGCCCTGAGTCTGGCTTCTAGGCATGGAGGCATGGAGGCATTGAACCTGACTAAGCACATTCAGGGTCCTGGTGCAGGACCCTGAGATATCTCACTTCACCATCTGCCAAACCTTCCCTGATTTGAATTCTGCCAGGTCTGTGAACTTGGAACAAGTTGTCTTTCTCAGTTATGAATTGGGATTATTATTTTTCCCTCTACAGTCTTCCCTCATTCACTCATTCACACATTCATGCATTTGATGTTGGTGAGTTGTGCATGTGTGAGTGCACATGTACCATGGTGCACAGGTCCGAAGACAACTCTGATATTGTCTTGGTCCTCATCTTCCCCCTTGTTTAAGACAGTCTCTCTCATTGTCCCTTGATGCACAGGCCAGGTTAGCTTCTGGGAATTCTGCCATCTCTGCCTCCCACCTTCCCACCTTCCCACCAGGAGCATAGGGATTACAGGCATGGACTAACAGATCAAGCTTTGTAAGATTTCTGTGGTTCTAGACTCAGGTCATCAGACTTTCACAGGAAGTGCTTTACCCATGAAGCAGTCCTGCCATACTTTTTTTTTTTTTAAAAAAACATGTAATCTTATCATACATTTTAAAGTGTAGAATTATAGTTGTGTTAGGCACACTCACACTGCCATGAAACCAATCTACAAACATTTCGAATCTTGCAAAACAAATGCTTTGTCTATTGAATAATTCCCTATTTCTCCTGCCCCTAGACTGTTGACATCAGCAGTCCACCTTCTGCTTCTGTGAATCTGACTCCTCTGGAAATTTGCTGTAAATGGAATTAGCATATTCATCTTCTAGTGACTGGCTTGTTTCACTTAAATAATGTCAATGTCCATCCATGTTGTAAGATGACAGGACTTCCTTTTTAAGGCTTAGTAATATTCTGATGTATGTGTAACACCCCACTGTGTTTATCCATTCATTGGAGACAGACCTGGGTTACTGTTACCTGTTAATGTGTATGCAAATATCTCTTGGAGATCCTCCATAGAGTCCTTTGAATAAATGACCACTAGTAAATTTGCTCATATGGTAGGGTTTTTTCTGTTTTGTTTTTGTTTTTTGTTTTTGTTTTTTTGTTTTAGAGGACCCTCCATACTTTTTTCATGGTGGCTGTACCATTTTATAGTTCTACCAACAATACCCCAGGGTTCCAACTTTTCTGCCTCCTGGCCAAAATTGTTTTCCAGGTTTGGGTAGTAACTGTTCTAAGAGATGTGAGGTGTTTGCTCCCTGGGCTTTGATCTGTGTCCTGAGTAGTGAATTGGGGTCTTCACACCTTCACTGCACATTTCTGTGCATCCTGCTCTTACTAAGGGTGCTCTAAGGAGCTTTGTTCCACCATAGCTGCCCATGGGTTTGCCGTTGCTGGCCTAAATAGTTTCAAACAGCCTTTACATAATCCTGTGGTGCCCATGGCCTTTGCCCCTCCTTTCTCAGAAGAGTTGTACCCAAACTAATAACCAAACTCATGAGATGAGATCTGCGACTCAAGCCAAGCCCAGAGCTCTGACTTGGGCCCCTTTTTGTGCTTCTGCTGCCTGAGCTCCAGAACTGCTCTTTCTTGGTGGCTTCGGAGCTTTTTCTTAAAGCCACTGCTTGCCTGTCCAGCTTGTTGAGCCTCCCTGGCACTGCACAAACATCTCTTGGCTCCAGGACAGTAGCTGGTGGCTCTGTAGGGGGTGGTGATTTCAAGGCATCCAACCAGAGGCCTTGGTGGAAGCTTACAACAGTAAAGAATCCAGCTGGGACAGAGGTAAGGGGCTGTATTCAAGGCACTCAATGGGACTCAAACCTCAAGCTCGCCCCCTGCCCCAAAACATTCCATTTGGCTGGCTTCCCTCTCCCTCCTACATTCACACACCCTGGCAGTGATCCAATGGCAGCTCAGGAATGTCGAGTGATGCCTCTCCCTTTCCAAGTGGGTCTCAGAGGCCTAGGCTGCCTGGATTTGGGGATTTGGGGGTGGACAATGGAGCTTCAAGTTCCCTTAACCACTGACTCCCAGCAATTTGCAAGTTCTCTGGGGTCAGAGATCAGAGAGACAGAGTGGCCTAGGGATGACCCTAAGACCTACAGAGAACTAAAGTGGGAAGCTGCTTGTGTGGGAGGTGGAGAGAGGTCACTCATAGTTTAGGCTTTGTGGGAACACACAGCTAGATGCAGGTGGGAAGAGTCCCACACCACCTGTAGACTCCATGCTGGACTGAAGTGGCCAGAGAGGGCAGCATGGTTAGGGCCTTAACCTTGATTTATCTCTCTAATCTACTCAGCCTCCACTTTGGTGTCTACCCCTAACTGCCTCCCATACTTGAGTTCAGGCCAAGTCCCCAGGGAAAGAACCCTTGAATGGTCCTTGAGCTAGCCACATCTTAATACTGAGAGGTGCTGAGAATGGAGCAGGAACCACACCCCATGGACATCCATGTTTGGATACAAGAGGTGTATTCCCTGAGAAGAATAGGCTTTCTCTATCCCAGTCCTCACTGTGACCATGTGGGGGCAGCAGTACCTGTCATCCTCTTTGGCCAGGGCTCCTGGATCCTCAGGTGTGCAGAAAAAAAAAAACAAAAAAACAAAAAAAAAACAAACAACAAAAAAAAAACATGTTCTAGGATTTTGAAGAGCCTTCATAGAAAGGGATTAAACTGCTCCCGTTTGTGGCAACATCTTGGGCTTGTTGGTCCTGGCTAAGCAAAGCCAGAGGTCCTCAAACTAGAGAGAACCAAGAGGGTCCTTTCTTCAAGCTCTGGTCTGCCTGTGACGCATAGATCATGGATTTTCCTTCTCTGTGAGTTCTGCAGCCTAAGACACAACAGCAGTAGATTGGACATGTTCAGAAAATAATAATGTATGACTGGAATATGACACACTCCTCACACTCCATGTGAAGGAAGCAGTGTGTAGGCAGGCTGGCCCTGATGTCACCTCTCCTCATTTCACAGGTCCCAGGTATCTTGCCAACATTCTTTAGAGTGTTGCTCGCCTCTGCTTTTCTTCCTTGTCCTGTGTATTTAGGCCCGTAATAGTTGCATCTGGACTGAATGCTTCCAGCCTTTTTCAGTCTTATTGTTCCCTAAACAATGCAGTGAGCAATTATTTATAGAGCATTTACATCACATTAGACACGAGGAATTAAGAGATGGTTTAAAGTGTATGAGGGGATGTGTGAAGATTACATGCATATACTGTTTTATGTAGGCAAGACGCACAGGCTGATCTGGGTATCCACAGGGGTGCCTTAGAGGATGGGTCACCTACAAATCCTTAGGTAGACCAAGAGGAAATGTTAGCATATTGGAAAAAATACACTTTCTGAAAAGATTTTTTCCTAACCAGCAGGTCTGCCTCACCTTTCTGCCCTGAGTCACACTAGGGTGGTGTGTGGGGGTCTGTTTTAACTAGCCCTCCAGGAAGTTCTGATGGACCCTCAGGTCTGCCAGTTGTGAAAGCTTTAACTTTTAAGGAACTGATGTCTGTCTCAAAGTAACATCGTACAGTTGGGAACGTAGTTACACTCTCAAGAGGATTTGAATTTAACAAGTCAAAAATTCGACACCACGAAGGGGGAGAACTGGGAGGTAATAACAGGCAAGCCATCCATTGCAGACTGGACCATTCATTCTTTCATCTCTTGAACCGCAGACCTCCAAGCAGCAGTGTCGTGTTGTCTGCTCCTCCTCCTGCAGTGGCCAACCTGGGCATCCCCAATCCTGTGTGCAGCCAGAAGAGGCCATCTGCTCAAGCAGATTGCTTTAGATGGCTTCCTCGTGTGGATGTTGAGGGTTTACTGGGGGGTGAGGTCCATTGTTTGGAAGCTGTTGCCAGTCACCCCAAGGTAGTGTCCTCATTTCTAGCCACTTGGGATGCATGGCTAAAGACCCGTGACGTCCCTAACTACATTTCTCAGCCTTTCAGGGCTCAGACTTGGGCTCATCTCCGGCCCCTGTGGGTGCGCCAGGGCGCAGCGGCCTGCAGGACTCCCGTGCGCGCTGGGTCCCCATCCCCCGCCTTCTCGGTTGGACCGAGAGTCCGAGAAACTGGGGGGGCGGGACAGTGCCCCGGGGGCAGGGCCGGGCGTGGTGGCCCCAGGCCCTCGCGGGTGGGGCGAGCCCCTTCGCGACACCGCCCTCCCCGGACAGCCAATAGATGTGGAGGCGCCGCGCCTGGATTGGAGCGGGAGCGGGACTGGCCAGCGCGGAGGCCGGGACGAGGGGCGGGCGAGGCGAGCGCTGTCAGCGCGGTTATAAGGGAGGGAAAAGTTCCCTGCGCGGAGAGCCGGGCAGGCGCACGCTCGTACGGCGGCCGCAGCGGCAGGGCGGGGCCGGCAGGGCGGGCGGTGGCGGAGGAAGACCCCTGATTGCGACCTCGCCTCCCTCGGTGTGGCTCTCTTAGACCTCGGTCACATATCGGGGGTCCGGAGGACTTGTGCACAGCGGCCATGGGCGGCGTCGGGGAGCCCGGAGGGGGACCCGGGCCGCGGGAGGGGCCCGCACCGCTGGGGGCGCCCCTGCCCATCTTCCGCTGGGAGCAGATCCGCCAGCATGACCTACCAGGCGACAAGTGGCTGGTCATCGAACGCCGTGTCTACGACATCAGCCGCTGGGCACAGCGGCACCCAGGAGGTAGCCGCCTCATCGGCCACCACGGCGCGGAGGACGCCACGGTAAGCTAACCCACAGCCGGCGGGGTGGAGCCTGGCGCTAGCGGTGGGGAGGGAGACCTGGTTCCTAGGCTTGGAGTCTCATTCCACCTGCGGACCTTAGCATCCTTTTTGCTCTTTCTGACCTTTGACCCCTACTCCCTGGCTCCAGAGTTGAGATGGAGCCTGGGGTAGGAGGTCTTTCTCTTGCGCGGAGGGCCGGCTGTTGGGTCAGTCTGTGCAATAACTAGATCTCAGGGAGGAATGGGCCCACAGAGGTGGGTGTGCCGTGAGGGGCAGGCTCTGCCCTAGGTAAGTACTGTCACTGTTGTACTGAGGGTCTCTGCTCTCAGTCTCTCAGGCTATTATCTGGTGTTTCCAAGAGCCAGGGGCAGGGCTGGGTCCCTAGCGATAGGGATGTGCCATCAGAGACTGGGGGCTGGGCAGCAGAGCTTGGGCAGGGCCTGGAGGTCTGTGGCTTATCCAGCACTTGTGTGGACTGTTCTGAGAGCCAGTGACTCACCTCTGCTGGGCTGGCAGCTACACGTGGGCAGCCTTTGCCAGGCTGGGTGGGCCTCTATGGGAAACACAGTCACCCCAGGCACTGACGGGCCCCTTGGGACTCTGGCTTCCCATTCTCAGTCCTAGTCTAGACAAGGAGGGATGTGACTGGCCTGAAGGACTGTCTGGCTGGAGCCCAGTGGTGAAGCAATTTCCCAGACCCTTCCTCCCTCAGTCCCACTCCATGGACAAAGGTTGTGGCCATGATGCTCTGCCATCGACTATTCAAAATTGTAGGTTAGTTACATTGGGTACCAGGAAGATATTTAAGACTGGAGGGAATGATTCTCTAGTGGAAGAACTTGGTGGCAGCAGAAGAGATTCTCTCTGTCCCAGAATTGTCATTGTCCCTCTCCTCCTGGATTCGCTCCAGGCAACTGAGAGGGATAAGAATGAGACAGTTCCTGAAAATCATCAACCTGTGGGCCATTGTGTGTGTATGTGTGTGTGTGTGTGTGTGTGTGTGTGTGTATGTGTGTGGTGTGGTGTGGTGTGGTGTAGTGTGGTGTGTGCGTGCGCCTTCCTTCCTTCCTACCAGGGCATGATGGGCATGAGGTGCCACAGCCCCTCCCACTGAGCCCTGGCAACCCTGTGAGGATCATGTTGTAGCGCAGGACAGGATGCTGGGCAGGAGAGGAGAAGGACAGCAGAAAGCACTGACTGCTTTTTCTTGCTCAGGGCCAGGCCTGCACATGGGGCCCCTCCTACATGGGATTCCTAACTTTATATTTAGCTCAGTTCCCTGAGACCTCCATGTAATGGTTTTGCTACAGCCACCATTTTGAGTCACAGCCAGTAAGGTCTGTTAGGAAAACATCTCTCTGCATCTTGTAGCAGGGTTCTGGCTCTGCCATTGAAGACACTCAGAGGTAATTCCTCTGAACCTTAGCTTCCTCATTGGCCAGGTGGGGAGAGTTAGGCTGTAAAGCAAGCCAGCCGAGGGCAAGACCGCACCTTCTCAACCATGCTGCTGTGTCGTGGTTGTCTGTTCTGTAACTGCTCTTTAGAGTAGACTGGAGAGTGCAATGGGACAGTCACAGCACTCCCAAGCCTTTTCTGGGTGAGCCTATCTATTCTCTGACCCTGCCTGTGATAGGAAAAGATTGCTATCGGCCCTAGACATTGGGGTAGAGTGGGTGTACTCAAGTTGAAGGGTTGGGAGGGGGCTAGGTTCAGGAGACCCTAGCCTTTGTCTGTGATGGACCCACAAGGAATACTAGGGGCTGAACCAGTCCAGTGCCCCGTGTGGCTGAGTCCAGATACCAGGTATCCCATCCCAGATCCTGGAGCTCAGGTTGGGGGTGGGATGTGGCTGTCCACTTGCATCAGCCCAGCCGCCCATCAGCTGTTCTCATGTCCAGGCAACAGAAGCTTTCCTGCCAGGAAATTCTCAGAGTTCTTGTGCCATGAAGTCAGCTTGTGGCCATCCTGGGATACAGAGCCTGTGCCCTAGGGAGAGTACTCTGGGCCCCGGGCCAGGTTTGTCTAAGAGTCATAGGCAACCCTGAAATGAGAAGAGGCAGCCAGAGAGGTCCTGCTGGAGAGTCACATACCAACCACCTACCACGTGCTCGATTCTAAATTCAATGCTTGTTATTGATACTATTTCTTAATCCTCAGGATACTTACCAGCAAGGCAGTTTGTTACTGTTATCCCACTTTACAGATGAGAAGAGAGATTCAAAGAAACAGTGTAACTTGAAACGGGCAGGTGTGGGATTTGAATGCACAGCCACGCTCTGTCCCACATTGGTTCCTCAGTAATGGGATTCCCTGAATCCACCCACGAGTATCTCCTGTGTGCTCCTCACCCTCTGCCTCTGCAGATGCAGCTGTGAACAAAACATTTTCAGGGAAGGAGTGTCCAACAGATGGATCAGCTAGAGCAAAGGCTCAGAGGTAGGACCATACCACCCAAACCTAAGGAATAGAGCATGGCTGTGCTAGAGAGCAGTCACGGGAGGCGGAGTCAGAAAGCAGACACGCCAAGCTCCCTGGTTATTTTTGATCTTAGAAGGACTTAGGTTTATTCTAAAGAAGGAAGAGATCCTGGGAGGGCAGAGCAGGGAAACCAAAGGGGTCTGATGTATGTTTAAAGGAGTCTCAAAAGGGCAGGATAGAATTTAGTTGGTAGACTGCTTGCCTGGTGTTCATGATGTCGTAGGTCCCATCCCTAATGCTCATAAACCTGGTTGTGGTGGCATTCACTTGTAACCCCTGCAGTTATGAGGTAGACACAGAGGATGTGGAGCTGAAGGTCACCCTAAGTATGAGGCAGGTTTGGGACACAGAGGACCTTGTCTTCAAATAAAAGGATCCTTGGGGCTAGAGAGATGGCTCAGAGGTCGAGTTCATGCTGTTCCTACGGAGGATCCGAGTTCCATTCCCAGCACGCACATTGGATGGATCACAACCCCTTGTAACTCAAGCTTCAGGAGAGCCACCAGCTCTGGCCTCTGTGTGCACTGTCATTTGTGTAGACATATTCCCCTAACCCACACACACAAATACACATACAAATAAAATCACCCTTTAGAAGAGCAAGGGCTTTAAGGTAAGGTAAGCAGGTTAAGATTAAGATGGGGACCTGCCCTTTCCTCGGGGAGAAAGTTCAGAATAAGTAACAGTGTAACTTGGCTCCAGTTACATGTGAATGGAGCCAAGGTAGAAGGTCTGAGATATGTGAATACTAGTAGGGACACTAGTAGGGGACATTAGAATTAGCTCTGTAGGCTGAGGATATGGCTAAGTAGTAGAGTGCTGGCTGAGCATGCTCAAGGTCCCGCGTTTTTTTAAAAAAGGAGCAAAACAACCCATTGGGCCCAGCATTATAGTGCAGTATGTGGGAGGTGGAAGCAGGATTGTGAGGAGTTTCGTATCAGTCTCAGTTGCACATTGATTTGAAGCCATCCTGGACTGCGTGAAATCCTCTATCAAAACCCTCAAATGCTCAGGTTATCTCCGCATTACCATTAGAGAAGGAGCTGACTTGTCTTTATACTGTAACTCTCCTTCCCCTGCAGTGTGACAGGGATAAGAGTACTCTGATTTTGGGGCCACTGTGGGAATGGTGATGGGCACCTGGGCGACTTGTTACCATGAGTAATGAAACCCTGTTCTTTACTCGTGTGGTTGTGGAGAGGGTGAGACATTTCTCAGCAGTCCATGGTGCCCATGAGGCTGAAGCCCTGTCAGCCCTGAAAGAATCCAAAACCCAGCAGATGTGAGCCCCCTGACATCCATCTTCCGTGGCCCCTTGGGAATGGCCTGAGCTAGAAGTAGGGGTGGCCAGCACCACCATCAGAGGCTATGTCATAGTAATTTCAGCCAACAGTTTTTGATTAGGCTGTGTTCTGAGAATTTTAGTTGTACTAATTTACTTAATTCCTCTAAGAACCTTCTGAGGTTGGGTCCTGTCTGTTGTGTAGATAAAGAGTTTGGTGCAGAAGAGAAGCAATGTCATGGCACCCTAAAACAAGGCCTTCAGCCCCGGGCTTAGGAGGGAGGGTGTGTGTCTAGATGGGAGCTGAGAGGGATCAGAATTATGGACCAAGCTCTGAGGCTTGGGAGGCAGGATGGCCTCAACCACCCAGAATCAATGCCCACACCCTTTTCCTACCAACCACACTGGCTGCTTTGAAAGTCCTACTTCAGCGAGTAGTCATTTTCTGGAGCCTGAGTGGGCATTTGTTTTGTTTTGTTTTGTTCTGAGACAGAATCTCATTATGTGTCTCTGGCTGGCCTAGAACTCAGTATGTACACTGCTCTGGCTTTGAACTCATTATATACACCAAGCTGGTCTAAACTCACAGAGTTTAATTGCCATCTCCCTCCTGAGTACTGAGATTACAGGTGCAAGCCACCACACCTGACTCGGGTGGCATTGTTTTTTTATAAAGGTGTCTTCTACAGGCCAAAGTAGAAGTACTCCCCTGTGCGTAGGGGTCAGGACTGTGACTGGCAGGAATGTAGCGTGCAGAGGTGGGGATGAGGGTGACCTCAGAGTATCAGGCAGCCTACCCCCTCCTTTCCTGAGAGAGAAGGCTTCCCCTGGCTGCCTTTGGGTTTCTGATAAAAGAGCCAGTGGTAAAGCCAGAGTTCAGTGGTAAAGAGAGGACCACATGCCAGAAGGCCGGGTCATTTTCAGGTCTTTGCTGAGCCAGCAACATCTCTGAGGCCACAGGTTCTGGCTGGCAGATCAAACATATTCCCACCCTTCACCAGAACAGCGGGCGTGCCAAGGGGTCTGGGATAGCTTCCTTTGGGCTGGCTTTTGCTACACGGACTTAGAGCCACGGGTCCTGGTTACAGAGCCGTGTCCCTGCTTCCTTGTCTTTGCCTCGGTTTTTCTATCTGTAAGGAGGGTTACAGATAATGTTTCCTCACTGGGCCTCTTGAAGGCAGTGTTGGGAAGAGGGTGGCAAGGAGCAGTTGAGTGCGGAGCATTGGCTCTTCCTGTCTGTCCTTGATCTGGAGAGCAACAGAGGCAGAGACATCCTTGGAGATCCTTATGCCCACCTCTAGTAAAGGTGTAGAGAGGCAACAAGTGTAGGCCTAGATCATCAGAGCTCCCCCACCTTCCTGGCTGATCTGGAATAGTCTCCATTCTTTGGCCAGAAACCAGAGCTTCCTTCCTCCCCTCTCGTGCCTGGGGTAGAAGGAGGCTGACTCCCCCAACCTCCACTCTTCCTGTTCTTTAGCCTGAGATTCAGCTAGGTCTTCACCAAACACATCAAGTTTCACTTCTCCACTCATACCTGCAGCCTGTGGGTGCCAGCAGCAGGTGCATAGCAGGGCCCTGGGGGCTCTTGTTAGTTGTTAGGCCCTATCGAGGTGCCTTACGGGCCAAATCAGTTCTCCCAGCAGCTAGCCTGTGAGACGTATGTTAACACTTTCCATCTTATTAAGAAGAAAATGTGGAGGGAAGAGGGGAGCAAGCCTGTCTGGGACTCCTAAATGGAATCACAGTTCCATCTCTGCAGGAGGGCTGGCTCCTGACTGTACCCCACCTCCCCAGACCCCAGGCAGCTGCTTCATGGAGCTCATAGTGAGGCTAGGGATCAGGGCACGGGTGCTGGTGGTCGGGACTTTGAGGTTTCCATATTCTGAGGGTGTGGGGGCATCACAGAGAGCAGATTCAAGATCAAACCCCCAGCTCTGCCACTGCAAACTCTTCCGCTGGGGACAGGTGTCTCAAGCAGGCTCACCAATGCTCACCTGAAAAATAGTTCATAGCCCTGCCCTGGGAGGTGTGGAGGGCTGGCTCTGGACCTGAAAGCTTGCTCCAAGCCAGGTATATCTGGGCACAGAGCCTGTAGGGGTCACTGGGAACTTGGTGTTGCTATGCCTTTTTGTTTGTTTTGTTTCATTTTTTTCTTAGATTAAAGAATTAAAGATAATCTTTGTATCTTTGTAATCTGTATCTTTGTACAGGTGTTTTGCCTGCATGTATATATATGTACATCACATGTATGCCTGGTACTTAATGTGTGCACATGTGTGCAGAGGTCAGAGGAAGGTGTTGAATCCTTTGGAACTGTAGTTACTGATACTTGTGAGCCACCACATGTAGGTGCTGGAAACTCAACCTGGATCCTCGGCAAAACAAGCCATTTTTCTTAACCACTGAGCTATCGCTGTAGCCTGTATGGCATGCCTTTTGACTCCAGCACTTTCTACCCACTCTTATCTGAGACTTAATGAAAGATTTTCAATTTCATTCATTTTGACCCTTCTGAAATGTGTGTGTTGGGTGAGATCACAAAGTTTGACACATATACCCCTTAACCTTTCTGAGTCTTCCCTTCACCCTCACCCTTGGCCCTTCATCCTAGAAAGGACGAATCCAGAGGTTCTCAGCTTGTGGGTCGTGACCCCTTTGGGGGAGATAAATGACCCCTTCACAGAGGTCGCATAAAACCACCAGGAAAACACAGATATTTACATTATGATTCATAACAGCAGCAAAATTACAGTTATGAAGTAGCAATGAAAATAATTTGTGGCTGGGGCTCCCCACAACATGAAGAACTGTATGAAAGGGTCACAGCGTTAGGAAGGTTGAGAACCCACCTCATGGGTGCTTCCTGATAACATCATCTCCATGCCCACCCAGTCCCAAGGCCCCCAGCCTTCTGTCCAAGGGCCTAGGGCCACCTTCTTGTCCCTTTCCCACCAGCAGAAGGCCTGCTCTACCCACTGTGGAAATTTCAGACCTGGTCCCAAGGGACTCATACCTGCCCTATCACTTTCATGGGTTGAGCTGACTGGAACACCCTTGGGAGAGCCTGGCTCTGCTCACCCCCCTACTGTGCACACCTGTGCACACCTGTACAGGAGGCTGTAGCTTTCATATGGTATTCATGTGGGCCATGACCCTAGGCACATTTCTAAGAGTCTGAATCTTTCTTGTTGACGCAGTAGGTTTCTCTCTGTGAGAGAGGTTTGGGCGGGAAGGGAGGAAGGAAAGGAGGGAGGGGGGAGAGAATCTGTCTGTCTGTCTGTGTCTGTCTGTCTTTCCATACCCCAGGTTCTGTGCCCAGATGGGGAAGTTTCAAATCACCACCAGCTTTAGGGAATTCTGGCACTTGATACAGCAAGGGATAACCTTGAGAATATTATGCTGTGTGAAATAGGCTAATCACTAAGGGACAGATACTGTCTGACTCCATTTAAGTGAGCTTCCTGGAATAAGGCTAGAGCCATGTGGAAAGAGAAGGAGGAGTTTGATGGGTATAGCATTTCATCTGGGGAAGAGGAGACAATTCTGGAGATTGATGGCCACACATCAGCAGGAAGGTTCTGTAATGTCCAGGACCTCACACGTAAGAGTGGTAAACTGAGGTGTGCTTTATAGATAATAATAATAATAATAATAATAATAATAATAATAATAATAATACAAAAGGCTGAGGATGTAGCTCAGTTGGTAGCATGCTGCCTAGCACCCACAGATTCCTTGGGTTCAATCCCCAATAATGTACAAACCAATAGTGGTGGTGCACACCTGTAATCCTCAGAGATGGGTGAATCAGAAGCTTAGCACCAGCCTCTGCTATGTCTTGATTGCAAGGCCACCCTGGCTATGTATGACCCTGTCTTAGAAACAAAGACAGCAATAAAGTTTGTGTGGAGCAGTCCAGTTTCAGAAGGGTCCTGAAGTCAGGAAGTAGAGTCCACTAAAGTCACATGGAAATGGGGTCAGCAGAACCCCAAGCCCAGTCCCCAGTGAGCTTGGGCCCAGGCAGCTTCCTGTGGGACCCCATTCTCCCATCTCTCTGCCCTCTTCCTGTGTCCCTGCCCCTCCTTCATCTCCAAGGGAAATAAGGGCTGTGCTTTTATAACTCTCATTGCTTGATGAGCCCCAGGGAACCAGGCAGCCTGAGTTATTTTGGAAGACACACCCTCCTAGAACCCCAGCCCCTGCCTTGGGTCAGTGACCCTAGAGTAGACTAGATATGGCCTCTAAATAGTATCCTTCCTCTGAGGACTCCTCAGAAATGTCCCAGCAGTAACAAGGGCTTACAGTCATTTTCAGCTTCATGTTATTTTAAATTTATTTTTATTATCTTCTTCTCTCTCTCTCTCTCTCTCTCTCTCTTTCCCTGTCTCCCCCCCTGTGTGTTTGTGTGTTGTATGCATGTGGGTATATGAGCACCCGTGTGTGTAGAGGCCAGAGGAGGTCAGTGAACATCCTGTTCTTTTATCTGTCTCATTGAGCCATCCTTCTGTCTCCGCCCTTCCCCAATTTCTGCCCCAGGGCTAGGTTACACACTTACATAGTTCTCCCTATGGTTTCTATCTGAGTGATAGGGATTTGAACTCAGGTTACATGCTTTCCCAGCAAGTGTTTTTCCCATTAAGCCATCTTTTCAGCCTTTTATTTTTAATAGACACTTAAAAGAACTCTGTTCCTGGGGCCAGTGGGGCATTTCAGCACCTGTCTCCAGTGTACAATGATCAGGGTGATTAGCTTAGTGACTACAGTGGGGTGACTGTAGTTAGCAAGGTCATTTCTGTTTCAACCTACACAAGCTGGTGCAAGACAATAGGAGGCTCCTGTTCTTTGTCAGACTTTTGCAAAGGTATTTCTTTTAGCATCTTGGAAGGGCCCTTAAACTCCTTTCCCAGGGCCATGGGGACAATGCCATCGAGTCACCGCTCTGCTTTTGAAATCTGCAACTATAAAAGTCAGAAGAGCAGCTGTGACCAATAAATGGGCTAGGTGTGATATCATATACAAACAATGAGTGGTGTGAGTAAGGTACAAGAATAAGCCTGAAACAGGAAGGAGGAGGGAGCATGGCCACCTTCTCCTTATCGGCTGTCTTCTCTCCCTCTTTTGCCTGTTTCCTGTATTTCTCCTCACCCCTGACCAATTATTATAGAGAGTGTCAGGCTTTTCTATATTTAAAGGAAATTACACTATCTGCTGAGAATGTACCTCAGGTGGTAGAGTGCTTAGCTATCACACATGGAGGTCCGGTGTTCCGTTGAGCACTCCTGTGAACTGGGAGGGCGTGGTGGTGGGTGCCTGTAGTTCCAGCACTAAGGAAATTGAGACAGGAAGAGCAGTTCAAAGTCATTCTCTC
This sequence comes from Mastomys coucha, assembly GCF_008632895.1. Lineage (NCBI taxonomy): Eukaryota > Metazoa > Chordata > Mammalia > Rodentia > Muridae > Mastomys > Mastomys coucha. The sequence continues at coordinate 141,169,121 of NW_022196904.1, forward strand.
TTGAGCTATTTAGTGACTTGGAGACCATCCAGGCCTATATGAGACCCTGTTTCTAAAGATAAACGGCAAATCAAGTAAGTGTGACTGCTTAAAGGCCTTCCTTGTGTAAACCCAAGACCTCAATGTGTATGGCCCACCACTGACCCACTCCAAGTGGCTCCAATGACAAGTCCACACACACACACATCTTACCCACTGTTGTGTTGATGAAAATTGAATAACGTTAGCATCTGTGAGGCAAACCTTGTTTTATATGATGTAAAAAAAAAAAAAAAAAAAAAAAAGGCTATGGCACACAGAAAGCTTTCAGAAGGGCTAAGCCCGTTCACGGATGGACTCAGTCTTTCTGGAGTTCTTTCAGGCATATTGAGAGGAGAAACCAGTACTTGATGAAACAGATGGGGCATGGCAAGTGAGTGGTGTTAAACAGGGTACTTAGGCCTGAGAAGACTAGAGAGGGCTTATAGGTAAGGCTCACTCTCCTGGTCTTAATGTCTGTGACTGTCCAACATCTAGTTGACTTCCTGGCTGTCTATTGACAGCCCTGCTTTTTTTTCTTTTTTAGTTTTAAAATTTAGATTTATTCAGATTTTGTGTGTGAGTGCTTTGCCTGCATGTAACACATGCATGCTTAGTGCCCACAGAGGTGAGAAGAGGTCATTGGATCCCCTGAAACAGGAGTTAGTAGTGGTTAGAAACCAGCATATGGATGCTGAAAATCTAACCTAGGTCCTCTGCAAGAGCAACAAATGTTCTCTTATCTACTGGGCCGTCTCTTTGACCTCTCAATGGCCTCTTCACTCTGTTTCTGTTGGTTCTTCCTGGGTGCTACATAAGCTCTTCACTGACTGTCTGTTCTCCCTCAGGATGCCTTCCACGCCTTCCATCAGGATCTCCATTTTGTGCGCAAGTTCCTGAAACCCCTGTTGATTGGAGAGCTAGCCCCAGAGGAACCCAGCCAGGATGGAGCTCAGAATGTGAGGGAACAGCTGGAGAGCTTGGGGACATTGCCTGTTGCCAGTAGCAGCTTGTTCTGTATTACTATTGGGGATGCAGGGTGGGGCTGGGTCTGTATCCCCCTTTGGGGTCACAAAGGTGAATTTCTAGCAATGTACTGTAGAAGTAAGGATTGTAAATAGGACTTAGCTAGGAACGTGCTGTGGGTCTCCAGTGAGCTCTCTTTCTGCTCCAGAAGCAGTGGGAACTCCCTTGTGCCTCCAGTTCTACAGTGAGGATATTTTTGAGTCTTAAAGATTTCCTCTGTTGGCTCTAATTTTCTCTGCATATCACCTACCCCACGTCTTTGGGGTCAGGGAGAGACTTAGCCACAAGCTAGTTCCCCAGGCCAAAGCATATCCTGTCTGGTGTTATTATTGTTCCTCCGTCTATCACCCAGCAATGGGAAGTGGGATGGCTTAAGGACGCAATGGTAAGTTTCTGGAAACTATGGCAGTCCCTGCTTCCTCATCTGCTGTACTGCTTCCCTGCCACAGGCCCAGCTGATCGAGGACTTCCGAGCCTTGCGCCAGGCGGCCGAGGACATGAGGCTGTTTGAAGCGGATACCACTTTCTTTGCACTCCTTCTGGGCCACATCCTGGCTATGGAGTTGTTGGCCTGGCTTATCATCTACCTCTTGGGCCCTGGCTGGGTGTCCAGTATCCTTGCTGCCCTCATCCTGGCCATCTCTCAGGTAACTCTTAAGACTACGCAGCAGATGCGGGGTCCAGAACGTGTGGAAACGCAGGACAGTTTTCTTATGAATGAAAGAATGAATTGATAAGTGGATGCATGAGAAAGTGAAGTGCCAGAGGCCCTTAAGATCCACCAGATCCAGAACCACCTACAGCCCAGCCCTATGTGTGACAAGGCTTGTGTAGGTGAAGAAGAGGATGATCCCTTGCTGCCTATCACAAGGATCGTGGTGAACACTCCTGTGACAAAAAGACAGATTAGCGAGAGAAAAACTTAGAAAATTTATCTGATCATAGTCTTATGTGGCACAGAAGCCTTCATATTAAAGAGCAAAAGATCAGAGCGAGCCACCTATTGTTGTTATTTTTAGCATGTATGTTCTATGAAGCTGGAACAGTCTGTAGGGATAGGAGCAGACACGGAAGGTCAATGTGATAGAAACAGAGTGAAAGGGTCTGAGCCAGTGGAAACAGGCTGGCCCAGAATCCTGGCAAGGCCTGTCTGCTCAGAGTCTTCTTGACTTTTTTCTGAGGCCTTCTTCCTTCCCTGGTGTGGGGTGGAATGCTTTTTGAAATGGATCTGAGAAGCTCTTGTCAGATGAGATAGCCCTTCAGGCAAAAGGGAAAATTAGAGCAGTGATTGTAGGCTTTGAGGAAGAAGAGCCCTTGTATCTACAGCCTGCTTCAGGTAGGGTAAAGAATTCTAGGTTCTGTTATTTGCCTCAGGGGATCCAGGGGAGCAGGAGACAGGACACTATGAGAAGAACAGAAAGTTTGCTTCTGAAGTCATTATTCAGCGGTATGATGTTTGTATGCAGGCACGCTGCCAAACTCAATTGCGTTGGTCCAGTTAAAGAGGCAGCTGGTTTCAGTAGAGCATCAGTAGTAGGTGGAACACTAGGAGTGAGTTGACCTCTGGTGTCAGAAGTGACTGGCTTCTGCCTTCTCTCTTGATCTACTCCTCTCCCCAGGCCCAGTGCTGGTGTCTGCAACATGATCTAGGTCATGCTTCCATCTTCGCTAAGTCCAGGTGGAACCATGTGGCCCAGCAGTTTGTGATGGGGCAGTTGAAAGTGAGTGTGGAGCTGGGCGGGCATCTGTGCTGGGTTTGTCCGAGTGTGTGGGTACCTGAGATCCCTTCTCCCCACAGGGCTTTTCTGCCCACTGGTGGAATTTCCGCCACTTCCAGCACCATGCCAAACCCAATATCTTTCACAAGGACCCAGATGTGACTGTAGCACCTGTCTTCCTCCTGGGGGAGTCATCTGTGGAGGTAGGTGGGGTGGGATGTGAATACTGTCAGGAGAGGCCTGCAGCTAAGGGGCCTGAGACCTCGTGCTTGCTCCCCAGCTTACCCTGTGTTCTAGCTCTAGCTCCAGTCCTTCCCCCACCTTCTAGCCACCTGGGGATGAGTGGCTCAGGGGCTAGAATCTAGAGTTGCCTTTGACCTTGGCCTCAGCCAGCCCCCTGACCTTGGCCTGGCGAGCTGTTCTCCCCAGCCGACGCCTGTCTCCACAGTATGGCAAGAAGAAACGCAGATACCTGCCCTACAACCACCAGCATCTATACTTCTTCCTGAGTGAGTACCTACTGGCCCTCTGGGGTGGGAATGTGGCGGGGCTTAAGCCGCAGCCTGTGCCGCCCACCTGAAGGCTCCCAGCCACCTTCTGCTCTGCCCGTTCTCTTTCCCACCCTCCCTAAGATTCCCTCTGCCCTCAAGTCAGGGTTGTCCGGAGTCCTAGAGTATTTTGTAATTGCCTCTGCGAACAGGGACAGGGTAGGCTCAAGGGCAGGAATGTGTAAGGCTGGCTCCTTACTTCTATACAAGGGACAAGGGAGGTGGGAGATGGCCAAGAGCCAGCTAGCAAGGGACAGAGTATGAATAGGACCTTGTAGGAGCTGTGACGTGAGCACTTATATCCTATGGGTGTTCCTCTTCTTTTCCACCCACACCACTTGGGTAAACCATGCCTGTTCCTGCATGCCCTTATGCTCCCTTCTTGCAGTTGGCCCACCGCTGCTCACCTTGGTGAACTTTGAAGTTGAAAATCTGGCATACATGCTGGTGTGCATGCAATGGACGGTGAGTGGGCACTGCTCAGGATCCCAAGCATATAGCTTTCTGGGAGAGGGCTTCAGGGGACATCACTCTCCATCCCTGAGTGTGAATGAGTGTATGTGTGTGCATTGATGTGATTTGTATGTGCTGTGGAAGAGCTCCCCCAAACCCCCGTTCCTGGGTAGAATCACTGGATTGACTGCCAGGCATCTGTGTCCCAGGGACAGGCTGCCCTAATGCACCCTTCAAGGTCACTGCCACAGACAGTCCTACCTGGTGATAAAGTGGGGACCCCTGTTCTTTTACTCAGCCATAGTAGCAGAAGCCCATTGAGGGGTAGAGAGAGCACTGAAGCAAATGAGAGTTGAATGAGCCCAGCCCTTCTCCTGCCTCCCAGGTCCCCAACCCATGGAGGCCACTCAACACTGCCTTTGTCCTCCTCGTAGGACTTGCTGTGGGCTGCCAGTTTCTACTCCCGCTTCTTCTTGTCCTACTCTCCCTTCTATGGTGCCACTGGGACACTGCTCCTCTTTGTTGCTGTCAGGTATGGCCAGATTCAGAGTGACAGGGAGTGGGGAGGTCTCACACAGGTGTCAGGGGACCTTGACCACAGTCTTCCTTGCTTAGCCTGTTGTCCCTCTGCAGGATGGGTGGTAGTACCACCTCTTCAGGTGGCTGATGTACATAATCAAACACTAGCAGAATGGCCAGACCGTGGGGCTGGCAGGTCTGAGGAAAGAAGCTTGGCTTGGTCATGGCTCTGTGGGTGACCCTCTTGAGAAAGGTTGACATGGGCTTAGCCTCATTAAGGACATTGCTCTATGAAGTTTCTTTAAATGTCAAGGTGGGAGCAACTAGATACTCCCATGGTATAGATGGGTCCAGTTTTGGATTCAGCTGCAAGCCAGCTTCCACTCTGAACTCGATGTGGAGCAGTACTAAAGCCTTCCTCACAGGGTGCTGGAGAGCCACTGGTTTGTGTGGATCACACAGATGAACCACATCCCCAAGGAGATTGGCCATGAAAAGCATCGGGACTGGGCCAGCTCTCAGGTAGGTACTGCAGTGTCTGGTGGGAGGATATGCCAGCTGGGGAGTCACAGACTGGGAGGGATCAGGCCCTGCTGAGGCTTCCAGGTGGTGGGGTCAAGGTTCTAAGCCAGTCTCTCTCTCACTTGCACCTCTCCTGATCCTGGCAGCTGGCAGCCACCTGCAATGTGGAACCTTCGCTCTTCATTGACTGGTTCAGTGGGCACCTCAACTTCCAGATTGAGCACCAGTGAGTGTGGCCTGGAGGGTTTGATGAGTATGGGGTGAGGCCAAAGCCAGGGCCCAGGACTCCCCTATGTGGGGTCCCTGGAAGATGAGGTGAGGCATGGGTGGGCTCCCTCTGAGAGTTCCCTACTCAGATCTGGCCTGCCCTTCCAGCCTCTTTCCCACGATGCCAAGGCACAACTACCGGAGGGTGGCTCCCCTGGTCAAGGCATTCTGTGCCAAGCATGGCCTACACTACGAGGTGAAGCCTTTCCTCACCGCCCTGGTGGATATCATCGGGTAAGGCTGCACCTGGGCCCCTCAGGTTGCATGTACTAGTCTCTTCCAAGGCTCCATGCTCACTCCTGTACTGATCTTCTGTACACCTGCCCTCAGAGGGGCCCCTTCCTAAGAACTGACTTTCTAGAGCTTTTCTGATTAGCCAGTGCTCTCCTCCCCCCACCCTCATTATGGAGGACTCATGGAGCCCTACAAATATGGCAGTGAGTCAGACAGTCTGAGAGGTTCCCGTGTCCTGGGAGCTGGAGCCTATGTTCTAGTTGAGGAAATAGAAAGCAAGCAGCTGGAGGGCTGGGGAGGGGTCAGTAGATAAAGTGCTTTCCTTGTAATTGATAAGAACCTGAGTTCGGATCCCCAGCACCCATGTGAAAATCTAGGACCGATGGTATGTGCCTGTACTGTCATCCTAGTACTGGGAGGCAGAAAGCAGGGATCCCTGAGACTTATTGGCAGTGAGCTTTAGTTTTAGTGAGAGACAAGTACATATACACACACATTGAGTGGGACGAGAAGGAGTGTTAGGGGTTAAACAAACACTCATTGTTTAACCAATGAGTACATAACAGAACATGGGAACCATTTTAATAACATCACAAGAATGAAAACCTAGGGTGGAGGCAGGAGAAGGGATGCAGAGGGCAGGCAGAGTGTAGTATTGTTTATGGCACAGCAGGTAGAAAATATGGTGGAGCTGATGTGTGAGCAGAGGCGCGAAGCAGGGAGACAACTGGTCACTGGGTAGAGGGGCCTGGCTGGAGAATATTCCAGATAGAGGCCCTGGGGCAGGAGTGTGCTGATTTGTGAGAGAAGAGACCACCTGGCTTTCAGATGTTGCAAAGATGCCCTAAATGGACATGCACTCTGAGCAAGGGCAAAGCAGAAATGCTAAGCCAATGTGCTTGTACTTGTCCAGGCAGGGGTGAGAGGGCTTAGCCCCCAGTAGCAGCCTTGGAAGTGGGGACAGAGGTTGGAAACTCGGCCTGCAGACATCTATATAGTGTTCTTTTCCTGGCTTCGGTACTTGTCTTTGGCATCCCGATGGAGCGGCTTCTGTGCCCCACGTGTTTTTGGGTTGCAGAGTCCAACAGGGAGAGGCAACAGGGAGAACCAAGTGAATGGTGGCCAGGCCCCCTGAGGCTCACAACTGGACTTGAGCACCTGCCACTCATCTCCTTGTTGCAGTCCAGATTCCACTCTGGTTAATGAGTACCTGGCCCCACACTGCCTGTCCCAGTGGGGATGGGAACTCACAGGAATGTCTTCACTCAGCACTCCTTATGGGACACAGGGGGGTACTAATACCTTCCAGTTGAGTCTCTGACCCCTATCCCCACCTCTCAGGTCCCTGAAGAAGTCTGGCGACATCTGGCTGGATGCATACCTCCATCAATGAAGGCAACACCCTCATGGGTGGTGAAGGGGGTAAGGGTCCAGACTCCAGCAGTCACCAAACCACTGGGCAAGATTGACAGCCATCCTCACCCCCTGCTGGGGCAGCCTGTCTGCCTGCCTGGTCCTGCTGGCTTTCCTCAGCCCTCAGTATTTTCTGTTCAGGAACCCAATGGCCATGGCACATGTCTAACAGGATCGGGGTGGAGGGAACGTACTTAAAATGACACGGTGAGCATAGCATGTTTTCCTAGAGCAAGAATTGGAGGAAAACTTGTTATTTTTATATAAAAAGCAACCCAGACACATGGAGCCAAGTGTTGGATTTTCATGAGTTTTAGAGCTAAGTCTGCTTCAGACTTGGTGGAGGGGGCATCAGTGTCGAGCTGGGGTGGAATGTAAAGAGTTTCTCTCCACACTGGGTGCTCCGGATCATGGAGGCAGCAGCTACTCCATCTTGACTCTACCCCCTGGCTTGTTCCTACATTCAGCAGCACCTTGGGGTGAGTTATGTATACAAGGGCCTAAGGTTAAGGATCACACCTGCAGGAACCTCTGGAATATGGGATGGGAAACCCTTTATGTCTTTATTGGCTTCCTATAGCCCTCTATGCAGGAGGGCCCAATAGTGGGAGCTCTGCTAGACTTGGCATTGCATAACAGTTGTAGTGCTGAATAGGCAGCGACTCAAGTGTGGCCATTCCATCCCTAAGCCCTTTAAATCTAAGGACTATTTCTTGAGCAGGAACTAATCTCCCACTTGGCCTCATGATCTTCATCCAGACAATGGGTACAGTTGACCGCACCTATCAACCTTTGAACAGCTCAAGGCAGAAATTTTGCTTTATCTTGATTCTCTCCCCTAAGTGTTAAGGATGTTCCCTTCTACTCAAGCTAAGCGCTGCAGTCTAGGAGGGCATCCCTTCCCTAGGGCTAAAGAAAAAAAATCCAACTCAGTGCTGTAGGCACACAAGGCAAGGACTCCACTATTGACCTAAACCCAAGTTTGGTGGGAAAGGAGAGGGGACAGTGGACTCGTTCAGCCCCAGCACCAACACCCCATGGCTCCAAACTGGGCTACAGATCTTTAAAGAGGTCCGGGGAGCTTTTGGCTATAGTAAACCCAGCAGAAATGCCAAACTGGGGGTCTCCTGTAGGAGGCGAGGTCTCATCACCAGCTGTGGGGACTACCCCACCCTCTTTCCACTCCCTGGGACCTCCTTGTCTAGGGAATTCCCAGTAGAGGCTTCCTGGTTACAGTGAGGGAAGCAGAGGTCCCATCATCTGCTGGGTGCCTACCTTGTTCTGCTCCGTTTAGCTTCCGACCCCCTTTCCCTGGGATGAGGTGGACAGAGATAAGTCTTCTAGGACTCAAACCTGCTTGATCTCAGGGAAGGAATTCAAGCTCTTAAAGCCAAATTATCACTTCCAAAGTGATGAGAAATAAAAAGGATGCCCCAGGAAGGCTCTCACCAAAAGGCAGGCTCAGAAGTGAATTTAAAAGCTTTATGCATATGACCCCCATGCCTCTGGGCTAACTATTTTGTTCTCTGAGACAAGCCCTTTGCTTTCTCTGGACTTTATTTTCTTCCTCAGGTTAGGACTAGAGATCCCTTGAAAGGTACTTCAAAGCCTTGTACACATACTAGTAATCCAAGGTACTTAACAGGAGGATCACAAGTTCAAAGGCAGCCAAAGCAACTTAGTAAAACCCTGTTTGAGATGATAATAATAAATATTTTAAGGGTCTGGGAATGTAGCTCAGTAGGAAGACTTCTAGTATGTGTAGGCCCTGAGTTTAAGCCCTAACACACACACACACACACACACACACACACACACACACACACACATACACACACACACACACGCCCCTACTTCTTGCCTCAAAAGCAAATTTCTTATACTCAGAGTGTGTCACACTGTCTTTCTGTACTTCTGTTCCCTGCAGGAAGTCCCCTTTCCTATCCAAATTTTGATGATCCTAGTACTACATAGGTATGGCCAATGGGGCGCATTCTCTCGACATACTGTCTGGCAGCACTTGGTCTCCATACTGGCAAAGTCAGATTTCTGTTGGTGTCTCTGACATGCTTAGAGACATACTCTGCTCAGAGGAATCACCCAGCCTGCAGCACCACCGAAGGGTGTCCACATGATTGCAGGGTGAGCTGCTTCATGCTGCCCCTAGTGGTGGCCACGGGGAATGTGCTCTCTCCCTCCAAATACAGAGTTACCCAATAAAATACCCTGCAGAGACCCTTGCCTTTGGGTCTCTTCCTTCTATCTGGAGCCCATTACTGATAGGTCATCTTTGTCCCATCTTCCCGTCTGTCATCTCTGCTATAGCTCCTGGCAATGGGTCACCTCCACTCACCTGAGTCCGTCTTCCTGTAGAGATCACAGACCACACTTATCAAGAGGACAGGAAAAGGCCTTGGTAGTACCTTTGAAAGACCCCACTGTCTCCCTTTCTATTTTCTGTACAACAGTCCTGAGTCCAGAAAGAAAGCTTCCAGAGGGAAGTCACGGCTTGTTTGTTCTTTCAGTCAACCAATAGCTAAGAGACTCCAGTGGCCAGCTCACATGAACCAGCCTCTGCCTTTGTGGGTGTGGCCGGTAGTGGGGTGATAAAGGCCTTGCAAAAGAACGATGTGTAAACATACTGTGTCCTTAAAAACGTCAATACTTTCCAAGCCGTGTTTCCTGTTACTAGTTCTCTTAGGCATTATGAGCTCGTGAACCAAATGGCTTAAAAGAAAACCCAAGTTCCTTTCAAGTCCCCCTCCCCCCACCAAAAAAAAAAAGAAAAAAAGAAAAAGCCTTGATGTTGGCAGAAGGCAGTGGGGCCACTGTGAAGTCCTAAGACACTGGGCGGTTTTATGTTTCATTTATCTGTGAAACCAGTCTGGCTAGATATGTGTAGTCCTGTCAATCAAAAGAACACTGGTGTCCAGAACCTACAGCAAGTCTTTTCCTCCAGCCCATTCACAGGTCACCAGATGACCTGCTGCGACTCACTGCTGCGTGGTCTATCTCACAGCAGCTGGCCTCTGTGCAGTCCTTTCCAGTTCAGCACAGCGAAGCCTGCTGAGCCGCAAATAGGCCCAAGGCATGGTAGCCCAAGTGGCTGTAATCTTTCTCTGTTCTATAACTTCTTGCCTGAGGCCTTCCCCCTCCCTCCCAGTGGCCTCAAGGGCTCCCATGGGTTCAGCTGGTCATATGAGGAACTAGTCAAGCTGCTGATAACCTCTGGGCTTCCAGTTATACACACAGATAGACACGCACAGATGTCCAGGCTGCTCCAACAGCCCCTGAGACACCTCTGAGTCTGGTGTCTGGCGTATGCTCCTACTACCTCAAAGATGGTAGGGTTTTTGTTTTTGATTTCTGGAGTACCCCATCCTTTATCATCTCTTCCACCTGGACTAACTGCCCCACTGCCTGCTTCTTCTACCCACGGGGCCTCCTGTTCAGTATGACATTTGGCATGATGGAGGAAAGGGAAAGAGATGGCCAAGCCAACTGGGGTAGAAGCTGGAATTCCCTATGTGCGCTCTGATTCATCTGCTATCACTGCCTGGGGTGGGGTGGGGGTCGGGGAGAGTAGCTTCCCCTGTCTGGTGTCAGCCTCTTGGCCTGTGAGATGTTAGGGTTGCATTAGGATGGGCTTCGAATCTTAGAGAAGTCCAGGACTTTGTTAGGGGTCGGAACCCACCCCACAACTTTGGGGATATTGGTCATGAGCCTCAGTTGAGCACTATAACAAGAGAGGAGCTGTTAAATGTAGAGAGCAGGAATGGCTGTCTTCTGCTCTGGACCTTAGGTAGTGCTCAGGGCAGGGGTTAGGAGTGTGGATGAGAAAAGACAAGCTCATGGATGTGAGCCTAGATTTACCTTCACAGCTGAGACCACCTAGCCCTGCTGGGTTCCCTTCACTCACCCTCCTACTCCCCAGATCTCTGGGTGTCAGATGCCATAGACCCCACATTCACATTTGGTGGGGGTTTGGCCTGAGGCATTCTGGGTACTGGTGAGCCAGGTCCGACCCAAGCAGCAAGTGGAAGACAAGCATAGGTAAGTACTGAAGATGTGTTCCACAAAGTCTGCCATCACCAATGTCTCCAGTGGGCTTATCAGTCAGGTGAAGCCAAGGTGAGGCTCATGAAGACTGACAGAGGTCAGCCTTGGAGGCATTCTATTGCATGATTTTCTTTTCTTCAAGGAGGAAACTGTGGCAGTGAGTGCCCTGGAGATGAGGTGGCGTAGGACTCACCCAGGACCACTCAGAGGATCAGTGAAAATGTCTGCCATTCCAAGCCCTATACTAGTTACAGTGTAGTCACTGGGAATCATCCCCACAGAATGCCTACTATCCCTCTGTACTTATATAAATAGGTTCTGGTCATCTATGGAGATGAGATCTCTGCTGGAGCCCTCCCCAACCTTGCTGGGAACAGCTATGAGGTCAACAAAAAGCTTGGGAGTGTTGGCTACCCCCATGCCGGATGGCTCTTCTCTGACATCTCTGGAATGACATGGCCCTCTGAGTCTGTTCAGAGATGGATGCAGCATGGGTCCAATTGCAAGGTGAACTGGGCAGGTACCTCAGGTGCAGATCAGTCTGGCTTCCCAGGCTGGAGGTCAGACCAGAGCCCTCTGCATAAGAACTGTAACCAGGGCTGGACCGATACATACCTTCCCTAGGCGGTAGAGACTCACCAAGCCTCCACATGGGCACAGCAACACAAAATAAAAGCCTCAGTCTCCAGAACCTTCACCGTCTCTCTTAGTGAGAGGACCAGGGTTCTGTTCACCACTTGCCTTTAACATTCAGGCCTTTGTCTTGTGGGGCAGCGCCTCCCTTCCAGACCCTGCATTACCACACCTGTGACATGAGCATACAGGAATACTAGCCATTCATTGAGCCATTCATTGATCTTGGTGAGGCAAGTGAGAATAAAATTACTTTTTTTTTTTATTTCCCAAAAAAGTAGAGGCCGGGAACAAGGTGATACAAATGACTGCCATCTCCTTAGGGGTTCTCTGCCTCTGTGGAGCAATGCCAACTGGTCTCTCTTGGCTCATGGAGTCCTGGAGGGCTTGCCCAGTGCATGTTCAACCTCTTCCTCGAGTTTACATATTGGTTAGTCCAGTTAGGTCTCAGAATGACACAGCGTGGGTCCCCTCCTGATAGAGCCAACATCCCCCCTCCTGCCTATCCTCACATTTCCCTCATGCCCTCAGCCTCCTCTTCCCTCTACACTCCTGCCTGAGCCTACCTGGGTACCCCCAACAGCCCTCCTGAGACACCCCACCCCACCCTGTTTCTCCTGACTTCCTGATAGCAGCAACCTCAAGCCACAGCTTATACTGCGGTCCTGATGGTGAAACCTAGCTCTACCTAAAGGGCAAGGGACATCTGGTAGACCCAGCCAGCCCTCTGTTACTCTCCTACCAAGAAGCATTCTGCAGGAAATGTTAACACAACAGGTAAAACAAACAAACAAACAAACATCTGTAAAGACAGGGATGAGCCAATGAGAAGCCAAGTGCTAGCCAGACTGGCAGCTCTATTCTGGGGAGAGCTGCTCAGAGCCTCTCCTACAAGGTCCACATCCTCTAGACCAAGCATCTAGAACCGGCCAGAGATTCTGGAAAAAGATCTGATTCTTCTAGAATCTTCGGGCCTTTTAACTAAGAAGCACCTGATTGTAGTGGGAGAGGTTAAGGCTCCAGACTGGGCAGTCCCTCCTTCAATCTGGCTACTGCCTCTCCTGAGCCCACACAAGGAGCACTCCCTTTGGGTTCTGGAGTTGGGTAGATGATGAAATAGAACCTGTACAAACCCTAGGGTCTGGACTTGTGATGGTGGGCATGAGAGGACTTTTCCTTGGGCCTCGAAGTCTAAGCCGGCCCTTGGCAGCTGGAAGGAAGCCTCAAGTACCAATCCCAGCATGGGAAGGACACTCAGAAAAAAGCACATCTTCACCCGAATGACTACACCACAGTGCTGGCAGGGAGTGTAGAGCCAAGTCCTGGACCCCTGTTCCACAGACCCCCAGAGTGTCTGTGGGACAGAATGGGGTGGGGACTAGGCTGCCCGGAGCAGAATGTTATACCAGGAATCTTTAGGTGCAGAAGTTAGAGGCGGACATGTAACCACCTGGTACAGCTACCTCTCCAGCTCTTTGGGAGAAGGGTCTGGAAGGCAGAAGGGACAGGGCCAGGGCTGACAAAGGGGGAACTCCATGAGGATAGAGTAGGTAGGTGCGAGGGAAGAGAAGAACAAGAAAGGATGAAAGACCAAGTACAGGGAATGTGAGCCAGTAGACACTTCAGTCTCACGAGAACCCTCCAGAACAAAAGCCCTCCCCTCCCTCTGGCTGCCACCCAACAATGCCCCTTCCCCGAGGGTGCCCTGAGGATGGCCTCTTCATTTATGGAGGTAGGCATCCAGCCACAGCTCCCCAGACTTCTTCAGCGAACTGCAAACAGAGAGAGAGGGGGCCAGGGCTCAGGAACCAGGATGGAAAGGAACCTTGGCCTCCAGGCAGTGAGACATTTAGGAAGTCATGTTGGGGCAGCAGGTGCTTCCTCTCAGCTACTGGCAAGAGCTTGCCACTTACCACAGGATACCACAGGAGCTGTGGGCTACTGACTGATGCAGCCCAGGGAAACCCCTGGGAAAGGAGACAGGGGAGGTCCTCTCCTAGCCCTGGGTGGACCAGAGTTAAGTGGTCCCCACTGTGAGCTAGAGTCTCTACCGTGAATAAGCCCAGCCATGTGCCTCTCACCTCCTCAGCCCCACCTCATCTCTGGCCCCGGCCTCCAGCCCTTGTCATGCTCACCCCTTACCTTACAATGTCGAGCAGGGCCCTCAGCAGTGGCTTCTCCTGGTATTCAATGCCATGCTTGGCGCATAGAGACTTCACCAGTGGGGCAATCTTGTGCAAGTTGTGCCGTGGCATAGTGGGGAAGAGGCTAGGGGAGCAGGTGGGCAGAGTGAGTGCAACCCAAGACCCATGCTCTCCATCTCTCCTCAAACCGAGGGAGGCAGGCAGGTCTGAGGTCCTATCTGAAACCAGGACAAGACTTTGGCTCCTGCCAACTGCCTGCAGATGTTAGAGGTGTGAAGAGGGGCAATTTATGAACACGGGCACTCCAGAAACTCATGTTAGTATTGAACAGCCAAACACAAGGGTCTCGTGTTAAAAAA
>NW_022196904.1:141183163-141195134 GCF_008632895.1 Mastomys coucha
AAAAAAAAAAAAAAAAAAAAAAGAAGAAGAAGAAGGAAACGAAAGAAACAGATGGGAGATGAGAAGAATGCTAAAAGATGAGATTCATGCAGAGGCAGCAGGGACAGTCCTTTGGCCCTATGTGTACCAGATATGCTATCTAGCTGTTCCTCAGTTTCCCGGCCAATAACCAGGCCCATTACAGGTCTGCAGGATAGTTTTGTAAGCTTTCTGTATCAGCAAAGAGGCCATACAGGAAGGAGTACAGTCCCCAGGATGGCCCATGCGGCACAGAGCCTGGACAGCAACACCTCCAGGACATGCTGATTCCAGAGCCCCTCTCCTGCTCAGCTGTGCCCTAGGGTGGGGCAGTGGTCTTGCCAACGAGAGGAGATAAACCTGATGGTACCTTGGCCTGTGGGTTAGTGGCCGCTGCTCTCCCACTCCTTGTCTCCCCTCTCCCCAGCATTGCTGGGCTGCACTTACTGGTGCTCAATCTGGAAATTGAGGTGCCCACTGAACCAGTCGTTGAAGAAGGACTGCTCCACATTGCAGGTGGCTGCCAACTGCAGAGGGGACAGGGGGATCAGTGGCTGGGGTGTAAGAACAAAACCAAAGTACCTGGCCTTACCCCATAATGGTCACCTTAACCAGGGCCTCAGGGCCCCTCTTTAGGTCATACCATTACCCTCCCAGACTCCCTGAGTTTCCTCCAGTAGATTCTTATCACTCCTTCCATATTTCCTTCTGTGTTGTTTTTAACTTATCCTGGCCTTGGACTCCTGATCTTCCTGTCTCCACCTCCCAAGTACTAAGATTATAGGTATGGGCTGACACATTGTGTATATTGGGTGCCAGAGATAAACCCCAGGATTTTATGCATGCTGGGCAAAGACCAACTGAGCTATGTCCCCAATCTTCCTACCATCCTTTCTTGCTCTGAGGCTGCCAATAGGCATCAAGTAGCCCTAGGGAAGGTTTGTATAGCCCTGGATCCACAGAGGCAGGGTGCAGGCATGGGCATGGGGCAGCATGCCAGGGTCTCTGTGACTACCTTTGCTTCCCCTCACCTGGCTGCTGAACCAGTCCCGGTAGTGATCAAGATCAATCTCCATGACGATGTGGTTCATCTGTGTGACCCACACAAACCAGTGGCTCTCCAGGAACCTAGAAGACAGCACAGCTCAGTGCTGAAGCCTCAGGGTGGGAGATAGGCAGCCACATAGAGCCACCGTACCTACCCTACCCCCATAGCAGGTACAGGGTTCACATCACAGCCCCAGCAGAGCTAGTGCTCTCAAAAGCACAGGGTGGACCAGCAAAGTTGGGGTACCTGATAAAGTTGAGGAAAACCAGGGCTCCTAAGATGCCGTAGAAAGGGATGTAGGTGTAGAAGAAACGCACATAGTAGCTGATGGCCCAAGCCAAGTCCTGCAGGGTAAATAAGACTAGACTTAACATGGCCCGCCCTCCTTGGCATGGTGCGCCTGACCACAGGGGCATGTATAGACACAGCTGACACTGCTTGTCACAGGTGTTCATAAGAAACCACAGCAGGCTGCTAGGAAGTTGGACCCTGCCCACAGTCATACACTTGCCTAAACCACCTGTTTGCATGGAGTGTGCATGTGAGTTTCAGGAAAGAAATGGGAAATTGGCTCGAAGGTAGCCAGTAGGTCCAGAGGATTCTGATGTGAACCTCAACATGTGGCCAGGCCACTGGTGATCCTCAGCTTTGCCCCTATTCAGGCACCTGGATTTCCTTTCTGAGAAAGAAAAAGGCCAAGGGATACACACCATCCCTGTAGCAACCCAGCCTAGGTGGCAAGGTCCTAAGCTTGAATGGCTCCCCTGGGAAGCCTCCATCCTCTGTCACAGCCTCGTAAGCAGTCATTCTGCTGAGAAATACACATCCCTCCATTTTCTCTGCTACTCAAGCTATGTGTCTTGGCTGAGCCACAGCAAGAGCCTCCGTTTGCTCTCCAGTTGATGGTCCTCATGCATCCAGGGCAACCAATGACCTGTAGCAGATCCCAACTCTTTGCTACAATACCCTCCCATGTAAGCCCAGTGGCCACAAGACCCACAGGTCCTTTTGCCTAAGCACCTTGATCCTCTCTCTGGATCTTTGCACATACTTTTTGCAGTCAGGAATGCTCATAACCAGCCATGCTTATGCAGAAGCTTATTTCATGAAGGACCCACCTCTTTGAGGCAATGGGAGACCCCACAAAGAGGTGTTGGTGAGATGGTTCAGTGGTTAAGAGCACTGGCTACTCTTCCAGAGGACACAGGTTCGATTCCCATGAACCCACATGGAGGCTCACGGCCATCTATAATTCTACTTCCAGGTGACCTGGTGCCATATGCTGGCCTCTGTGGGCACCAGACAATGCACATGAAGACAAAACACATACACATGAAATTAAAAACAAAACAAAAGATCTTAAAATGACAAGAGATTCGGGCACACTGGTGTCTTCGTGTACAAAATGAAGAGCAAAACCAAGACTACATTGCTGAAGACACGGCAAATTCCAGAATGATTTAGGGGATAAGGGCAGCCCTTGTTCAGTGTTACTTGGTTGCAAGAAATTGAAGCAGGTCCTTGGCATCATTCCAGGTGGTGAGAGTGCTGCCAGCTAAGTAAGAAAGGGAATGGGCACCTTGGGAGGGCCGGAGTAGGAACAGTTATAATAGCCAGGAGTGGCTGAATACAACATGCTCCGATTTAGGTGGCTGCCTTGGTCAAGTGAAGCAGGCACAGCAAGTTCTAGTTGTACTTTGATCATCCTTACTTTATTTCCTCTCTCTTTCTCTCTCTCTCTCTCTCTTTCTTCCCCCTCTCACTCCCTCTCTCTCTCTCTTTCTTTTTCTTTGGTGCTGAGCTTGAACTCAAGGTCTCATGCATGCTAATTGAGCACTCTGCCACTGAGCCACATTCACAGCCCCACTTTAATCTATTGCATAAATATAGTGCATACACACAAATGTATGGCCAGCCATGGCTTGGGAAGTAGAGGAAGGAAGACTGAGTTCAAGGGTAGCCTGGGCAACATAATGAGAGCCTATGTCAAAATTAAGTAAATAAACGTATGGTGAGCCCAAGTGGTGAAGGATTAAAGGCATGTACTATCACACCCAGCCTTTGAAAAAGGCTAAGAACATCCACGAAGGGCCTATGCCTTTTCTCTTTCCTGAAGGCAGGGATCATGTTTTCATCATAGACAACTCTTTGCTTGTGGTGAGTATTCCTTAGAACTTACTCTACGATGAGATGTACAAAAAACCACAACTGTACTTCTATGTAAACCCAAGTTTACCTTCTCAAACCTACACATGGCCAGCCTCCCTCCATGGAGGTACCTCTACGCCTGTTGTTTCGGGTAGAAATATGCCCACTACGATGGCTAATCTTGGTTGTCAACTTGACTACATTTGGAATCAATGAAAAGAATGAACAGAAGAACCAAGCTTTTGCTTCTTGATGTTTGCCCTCACTCTTGCTGGAGGTTCATCTACCTTGTTGCTGTGGCATTCCTTCACTGGTATTAGAGCCTACTCTCTAGGAATCCTCTGGGACTCCAGCACCAAATTGGGACCTCTGAGATATGCAGTCTTATGGACTGAACAACGCCAGATCCTTGGCTTTTCGGTCAGAGGCAACCATTGTGCTACTCTGACCACTGCCTGCAAGCTACTCTAGTAATCCCGTGTGTGTGTGTGTGTGTGTGTGTGTGTGTGTGTGTGGTGTTCATTCTATCATTTCTGCTCTTCTAAAACTCTACCGTACCTTCCAAATTCTTACACTGACATTCTAACCCACAGCACCTCAAATGACAATGTCTTTGGAAGCACAGTCCTTGCTAATAGAACTCATTAAGACAGGTCATCCCCAAAGGTGCTAATGCAGCAGGACTAGTGTCATCCTATAAGAAAGGAACAAACTAGGGGTGCAGCTCAATTGATAAAGTGCTTGCAACTTTAATGCCCCAAACCTACATACAAAAGCTGGGCATGATGGCACACACTTGTAATCCTGGTGCTGGGGAGGCACAGTCAAGACAGATCCCGGGCCTCATTGGAGAGTCTGGCTTACCCTGTAAACTCCAGGCCAGTGAGAGACCCTATCTCAAAAGAGGTGACTGCTAAGGCTCTTGTGCTTTGAATGAGGGTGCTTCCACATTGGCCCATCTATTGGAATACTTGGTCCCTAGTTGGAGTAACTGTGTGAGAAGGATTAGCAGGCGTGGTGGTTTTGGAGGAGCTGTGTCACTGAGGGTGGGCTTTGAGCTTTCAAAGGTTCACATCATTCGCCGTTAGCACCATGCTTCATAGTGTGTGTCAAGATGTGAGCTCTGAGCTACAGTTCCAGCTTGGCTTCCTGCTGCCATCTTCCCTGCCATGGTGGTCATGAACTCTCACCCTCTGAAACTGTAACCCTCAAAATAAACTTCTTTTATAAGTCACCTTGGTCATGGCGTCTTGTCACAGCAATAGAAAAGTAACCAAGACAGTTATCATCTGGCCTGCACATGCGCGCACATGCACGCACACCTACAGATTTACATGCAACCATAGACACACACACGTACACATGAGAAAAACAGGGGAACACCTGAACACAGATATGGAAAGGCTTAGAGGGAAAATGATATAAAGAGAGACAAAGAGAACCTGGTCACCTACCAGTCAAGGAGAGGGACCTGGACCCCTCTACCCCCTACCTTACCTCCCAGCCTGATGGCAACTGATTTTAGACTTCTGTGAGGGTGAGAAAGAAAATACATTTCTATTGCTGAGGTTATCTACTACTGGTGGGCTATGTTAGCCTCTTGTCGCACTGCCTTCAGGAACTTTCTAAAGGACTCTTCAAGGGCAGGTGTCTTTACACCTGACATGCTATGGCCTTCTCCGCTCTGGTGGCCTCAGAGACAGTTTCTTCCTAAGAGTGACAAAGCAGTTACACTTTGGGGGAGATGTCTGGGGACCCGCAGGCTCACAGAGGAGCCAGGGGCAAAGTGCCCTGGTCAAGCTACCCCCACCACCAGCCGTCACTTCCTGACTTACCACCCAGTCCCTGCGGCTGATCATTGTCATGATGATCTGGTACTGGAAGTACATAGGGATGAGCAGTGGTGGTCCGACTGTAGAGAGAACATGCGCCTGTCAGAGGTGAAGGAGCAGCTCAACGGTCAGGTGCCTGGGAGCCTAGATGATGCTTAACAGGGCCCAGAGGTGTTTCCACAAGCTGACTGCTGGCTCCCCTCTCTTGAATAGGTATGCAATCATTTTCTCAGTTTGAAAAGGGTAGGAGAGGAAGTGAGCCAGAGGGGCATGCTGGGGTGAGAGCAGGGCTGGGGTCCTGAAGCAACCATACTCACTCAGGAAGAAGTATTCATGCTGGTGGTTGTAGGGCAGGTATTTCAGTTTCTTCTTGCCATACTGAGGGGAAAAGAGAGACGGTGAACACCAGAAGCGGCTCCTCTGCCTCCAACC
Source organism: Mastomys coucha (assembly GCF_008632895.1). Lineage (NCBI taxonomy): Eukaryota > Metazoa > Chordata > Mammalia > Rodentia > Muridae > Mastomys > Mastomys coucha. The sequence continues at coordinate 141,188,642 of NW_022196904.1, forward strand.
CACTTTATGCACCATCCTCCTCAGCAGAGACCTTGTCTTTTTCTCATCTATCTGTATCTGGGTCTAACAAGGCTAGCAGCTACCAATTTCCTTGGGCTTGGCTGCTCACGCCAGTGTTTTTATTGGAGTTTGGGGCAGACCGCTGGCCTTGGCAGCCCAGTGACCTATGCTCAGCCCCCTGTGTTCAGTGGACCAATTAAAGAAACGTGTTAACAGAAAAAAAAACAAAAAAACAAAAAAACAGAGAAGAGATATTTAGTCAATGTGGTCACGTTGTGAAGAAAAAGAAATAAAGAGGTTACATGAAATCCGTCACCACTACACCCTCACTCATTTTTTGGATCCAAAAGCAAGAGGTATATGTAACTAAGCAGGCCCAGTCACGTGTGGCTCTGCTCATCACTGACCCATCTCTGACTCTGCTCCAGGCTTTTATGCAAGGTTCTCTGACAAGTTCTCAGAATTGTGTGAGATCTTGTTCTGGGAGGCAAGCTGTGGCCCTGGCTGGCATGAGGCTTCAGCCTTTTCCTTCTCCCAGCATGCAATTCCTGGGGAATTTCCAATTTCTTGGGGGACTATTGTTCAATAGTCTGCAAGCCAAAGGGATCAGGCAGAAGCTTCTATTCAGAATAAGTTCAGTCCTGCCAGCTCTGTGAGGCCAAGACCTTGGCCAGCCCTCAGGTTGGCGGCTGAAGTTCAGGTTCACAGTTAATCACTACCCAAGGCCGTGAGAAGTACATCTGCTTTGTGTTGTTTTCTTCTGCTGTAGTTTTATTGGGAATACTGGGGATGGGCTCCAGGGCCTAACCCATTTTAAGCAAGTCCTCTGCTACTGAGCCACACGAGACCTAGCCCTTAGGGCATGAATAATAAAAATGCTTACACAAGCCTAGGTACCCCACAGGGAGCTTTTGGGGCTGTTTCTATCCTTTGGGGAATGACAGAGGCTCCCAGGTCTCCATGGAGGTGCTCCCTGGAGACTATTAACAGTTAAGAGAACCCAAACAAGGACCAGGAATCCTGAACAGTCACTGTCCTGGGAACATCCAGTCTATGGGTCATTTCTATAGGCTAATCACTTTTCCCCAGTGGTTCTTGAGACACGAGGAAGCCAACTGGACAGAAGAAGCCATACAGGGCTAGAAAGATAGACCATCTGTTAAGGGCACTTATAGATAGACCATCTGTTAAGGGCACTTATAGATAGATCATCTGTTAAGGGCACTTATAGATAGACCATCTGTTAAGGGCACTTATAGATAGACCATCTGTTAAGGGCACTTATTCTTCTAGAAGACCCAGGCTTGGTTTCCAACACCAACACGATGACTCATAAGCATCCGTAACTCCAGTTCCAGGGGATCCAATGACCTCTCTGACCTCTATGGGCACTCTGCACTCATACAATGCACAAACACACAAGCAGGAAAAAACAGTTACATAGATAATTTGCATGCAATGAATAAAAGCAGCAGCAGCAGACATCTTTTCATCCCAGGGCCTGATCCCCAGGGAGCAGCCCAGCCAACAGCTGCCATGACTCAAGAAGCACCTGCTTGTCTTGCTTGCAGTGCTAGGTGGGGGTGGGGTGGGGAGGGTAAGCTGTAGTGACAATTTTGTAATTTTGTTTTATTTTAAAAACAACAACAACAACAACAACACAGATATAAGGCTGGAGAGATGGCTCAGCAGTTGAGAGCACTGACTGCTCTTCCAGACGTCCTGAATTCAATTCCCAGCAACCATATGGTGGGCTCACAACCATCTGTAATGGGATCCAATGCCCTCTTCTGGTGTGTCTGGAGACAGCTACAGTGTACTCATATACACAAACAAACAAACAAACAAAACTAAAACAAAAGACAACCCCCCCCCAGGAATATTACAAGAATAAGTTTTCATTTTAATTCCAGGTGTGAGATATGGGGCTGTTTCAGATTGTCGACAGCAGCTGACTATGATTTGCCTCGTGCTCTAGCAGGGGTGTGATTTTTGCCAGCTGCAGATAGTTTCTGCGATTGTGGGACATTTGAAATTCTGGGGACTTTTCAGAGGGTATATAAATGCTAGGGCCCTGAGAGGTGGGGTGGATTGTTGGTTGGTTGATAGTGGTCATTGGTGGTCACTGTTCATTAAGTAATCATATGCAAAGAAGAAACAACAAATTAGATATCCTGATGGCAAAGATCAAACTTGCCCCAAGGAACTCAATGCCCCCAATCAGCAGGAAGTAACCTAGTGATAACATCGCCTGCTTTCTGACCCCTGACTTTATTCAGAGAGCTCTTTCCCTTTCTTCTCTATCATTTTAATTCTTCCATCTACCTAGGGTTAAGGGGTTGAAGACAAAAGTGGAAGAAAAAGAGTGGATGAAAGAACAACCCACAAAGTAGCAAAGACCAGCTACAATAAACCCATGCTTGGAGTCAACAGATCCAAACTTCTTAGACGCTGCTTCTTGCTAACAGAGCCCATGCAGGTTCCCAGGCCTTTCTAAGCAGGTTTGGCTTCCAAGTCATTTAGTTGTTAAGTGCTGCCAATGAGAACTTGGAGATAATGACAAGCTGACACTGGGACAATGCCACCCTTCCCTCTCCAGACCCGAAGATTTATGTCACCCTCCTTGAACACTGTTCCTTCATACTTCCTAGGGTCAGTAGAGCAAAATGAGTTACAGATGGAAGAAAACTTGGATGTCTCCTAGGCTGACACTTCTGACCTCCAAGTGAGAACATGGAGTGGGAAGTATATGTCAGAATCACAGAGGTCCACGGGTTCCCACAAAGCATGGGGTGTGGGCAGGAACAAAGTCCAGCCTGTCCCCAGAATGTGCGTCTTGGTGCCAGTGGCTATGCTCACACGCCTGCTGAAGAACAACCAGAAATGGTTCCTTTGTTCTTTGAGGCCTTCTGTGCCTTGGCAAGGATCTTATTAATTCCCAGAAAGTATGTTATGTACACGAAATCTGTCATTAGGGTCAGACCTGAGGTTGGCCTTGGAGAAGTCAGAGCCAGGGAAGCCTCAGAGGGGCCTTTGATGGTTTCACAGTAAAGGGAGGGGATGTGAAATGCTGGCACAGAGGAAAGACACACACACAGACACACAGACACACACACCCCTAAGGTGCCCAATAAGTGGGTAGAACAGCAGTCTAGGCAAATGTGTGGACAGGCCTTGGGTCCTGCTCTGACCACCTCCCAGAAGCCAAGGAAATGGCATGCAAGCCTAGCCTTGGAATGCAGGATTCCTAGCCCCTAGCCTCCCTTCCCCATCATATCCAAGCCCACAGTTTATCTGTTCCCGCTTAAGACTGTGCTAGCTAGTTTTATGTCAACTTGACACAAGCTAGACTCACTGCAAAGGAGAAGATGCCTCAGTAATATTGGCCTATAAACAGGCCGCCAGGGTATTTTCTTAATTAGTGATTGATGTGGGAGGGCCCAGCCTGTTGTGGGTAGTGCCATGACTGGGCAGGTGGTCCTGGGTTCTATAAGGAAGCAGACTGAGCAAGCTATGAAGGGCAAGCCAGTAAGCAGCACTGCTTCATGGCCTCTGCACCTCAGTTGCTACCCCAGGTTCTTGTGGGTTCCTGTCCTGACTTCCTTTAGTGATGGACTATGATGTGGAAGTTAAGTCAAATAAACCATTTCCTCCCCAACTTGCTTTTGGTCATGGTGTTTCATCATAGCAACAGTAACCCTAACTAAGACAGAGACCGAGCATCACGATCAGCAGAGGTCAGAAGGCCCCCTTAGAGGACCATTGGAGGGGGTTGCCAGGGGAGACCACTTGAAGATTGTATTTCTGTAGCAAGTACTGTTTCCACTGGTTTATGATCACCGTGGAGGATGACTGAGACTGTAGGGCTGCCTCCAGCTGACAAACGTTGTTAGCTCCCACATGCACTTTTCAGCATCCCAGAATGACCCACCAATATGGCTAGGCCACCCCAGGTAGTGGCAGGTCTCAATACCACTCCCTATGGGTTCTCAACCTTAGGGTTGCAGGGACTCAGCACTGGAAACAATTCTCCATTAAACCAAACTGCTTTACCTCCCTGACTTTTAAGTTCCTTGCTGCAAAGTGGAGGTATGACGTGTTCTTGGATTCCAAGAGCCTAGTGGATGGATAGTGAGCAGAATGTCAGTTCCAGTGACAGCTTCATGCACAAAATGACATGTTGACATAGCACTGCACGTGTGTTTCCAACTCAGTGTCCTCTGAAGGACAGCTACAAAGAGATGTGTTAAGGTATGGCTGAACCAGCTAGCTTATCTAAAACTCATTTGCATGGTTAATACAGATTTTCAACTTCCTGGGTGATTCTAGATTGAGTTCACTGAGGTTGGAAGATCCACCTTAAATGCAGGTGGCACCATGACATGGCTTAGGGTCTTAAAATGAAAGAAGGAGGAGGAGGAGGAGAAGGAGAAGAAGAAGAAAGCAATCTGTTTTTTTTTTTTTTTTTGGTTTTTGGAGACAGGGTTTCTCTGTGTAGCCCTGACTGTCCTGGAACTCACTCTGTAGACCAGGCTGGCCTCGAACTCAGAAATCCGCCTGCCTCTGCCTCCCAAGTGCCCAGCTGAAGAAAGCAATCTGAACACCAACTTTTATCCCTCCCTCTGATTCCTGACTGGTTTGCCTCAAACTGTAAGCCAAAGAAACTCTCCCCCATCCAAGTTGCTTCTTTTCAGTCAAAGCCATGAGAAAAGAAACAGGTACATCCACAAAGCACAAACTGATCTTAGGAACACCAGGCCCTGCCTTGTGATGACTCCACAGCTTGTTTTACTTGGCTAATAGCTTAAGTCATGAGATTGAAGAAAGGACGGAGAGAAGTGTTTTAGAATGCACAAAACTAGGAGGGCACGCGCACATGTGGCTTCTTTTCAGAAAGCTGGACTTAACCCACAGAGACATTTCCAAGGGCTGGCAAGCTGGTGGCCTGGATGGTAGTTCTACCATGACTTTGAGAATGTAATTTCCTTTCTGCCTTAGTGGTTCTGGTTACAAAGTGTTGATGGCAGCTCCTGCCTCTCAGGTTAAATAAGGAGTAAGTGGAGTGAATGCCTGATACTCCTTGGGGTACAGGTCCACAGATTCACTCAGCAAGTTACTCTTCCTTCTAGCTGGGGGCTGCCAGGCCAAAGTGTGGGGAACAGAGGGCACCGTTCATTCCCTTTCCTGTCCTACACAGGAAGTAAGTTTGGGAGACAGCCCAATTAGAGGGGAGGGACCAAAGAGACAAATGGTACTTTCACCAACTAGGCCAAGTGTGGCTTGTGGTCAGAGTCCAAGATGGAGATGGTGGCACACACAGAGTTGTCATTGAACTGGGACAGCTGAAGCCCACAGCTGGGGAACAGGCAAGAGCAGTGGGCAGAAAGTGTTGCCAGCCCTGATAGCCAGTGTGACCAGCCACAGGCCATATGTGATAGTTAAGAATGATTGTCAACTTGACAAGATCTAGAACCACTTAGGAGTAAGCTTTCTCGGTATGCCTATGAGAGATTATTTGGATTAGGTTAATTGAGGTGGAAGATCCTACTTACATGTGGGTAGTACCTTCCCTTAGGCTGAATATAAAACCGAAAGCAAGCTGAGCGTAGCATTCATTTCTGCTTCATGACTATGGAAGTAATGAGAACTGCCAGCATCCCGCTTCTTCTGCCATGCGTTCTCTACAATAGTGGAATGACACCCCCCTGGAACTCTAAGCCTTCTTCCTTAAATGGCTTCCTGTTATTTCTTTGCTTTTGTAGCAGTGAGAAAAGTTATTAATATATAAAATTAGTACCAAGAAGCATTGTGTGATAATCCTGGCCATGTGGCTGGCAATGCTTGGGACTGGGATTTTGGAGGAATGTGGAGTTTGGAGCTGTAAGCTGAAGAAGCCCTAAACTGCTTTAAGCTGGGCTTACTGGGCTATTTTGCTGGAGAAATCAGAAGGTTGAAGGAGTGAGGGGTGGGAGAGATGGCTCATGAGGTTTCAGAAGGGGACAGGCGAGGACTCTTAAAGTGACTGGGTTAGAGGCTGCTTGTGTGACCTTCCGGCCAAGAATCTGAACACATTCTGCCCGTGCTCTGAGAACTTGTGTGAGGCTGAATTAAAAAACAATGGATTAATTAATGTGTTTGGTGGAGGAAGTCTCAAGCAGAGCGGTGGCCGTCTGTGGCATGGTCCTTACTGTTCTTATCCAGATCTATAGCAAAAAGAGCAATGGGGGAGGGGGAATTTTAGAAATGTGCAGCTCAAACAAAGAAAAGGTTGTCCAACAGAGGCTGAGACTGTAACCAGAGGCTGTGGCTTTCTCGGTATCCCTGTGAGAGATTATTTGGATTAGGTTAATTGAGGTGGAAGACCCTACTTACATGTGGGTGGTGGGTGGTGACAGGGTCTGTGGCTGTAACAGGGTCTGTGGCTGTGGCTGTGACTGTGGCTGTGGCTGTGGCTGTGACTGTGGCTGTGGCTGTGGCTGTGACTGTGGCTGTG
>NW_022196904.1:141195387-141195740 GCF_008632895.1 Mastomys coucha
TGTGGCTGTGGCTGTGGCTGTGGCTGTGACTGTGACTGTGGCTGTGGCTGTAACAGGGTCTGTGACTGTGGCTGTGGCTGTGACAGGGACTGTGACTGTGACTGTGGCTGTGGCTGTGGCTGTGACTGTGGCTGTGACTGTGACGACTGTGGCTGTGGCTGTGGCTGTGACTGTGGCTGTGGCTATAACAGGGTCTCTGGCTGTGGCTGTGACTGTGGCTGTGGCTGTAGATGTGGCTGTGACTGTGACTGTAGCTGTAGCTGTGGCTGTGGCTGTGACTGTGGCTGTGGCTGTAGCTGTGACTGTGACTGTGGCTGTGGCTGTGACTGTGACTGTGGCTGTGGCTGTAGCTG
>NW_022196904.1:141196237-141200305 GCF_008632895.1 Mastomys coucha
TGGCTGTGGCTGTGACTGTGACTGTGGCTGTGGCTGTGGCTGTGGCTGTGACAGGGACTGTTCACAGGGGCTGTGATACCCTCAGAGGGAAACTGAATGTACAAGGTGAGCCAGCTCAAGAGAGAGAGGCTGGGGGGTTTCCAGGCAGCATTGCTGCAGGGGCAAGGTGTCCTAAGTCCTTCTGAGCCCAGATGACTCTGTCACAACGCCCAGATGCTACCAACAGAGCTTTAGATTTTGGTGTTTGCCATGCTGGGTATCAGTCCTGCCCTGTTGCTGTGCCCATCTTCTGGAGATGTGGATGTTTGCTCTGTGCCTGTCTAGGTTGGGAGTACAGAACCTGGGCTTTGCTGTTACGGGTGTTCACAGTGATGTGGCATCCCGAGTCTTAGATGAGTCTGTGCACTTGCACTTTAGAAAGGATGCATTTTTCACATTCATTTATGTGTATATGTGTGCATGTGTGAGTGAAGATACCCATGGAGGCCAGAAGAGGGTGTGAGATCCCCTGGAGCTGGGGTTACAAACAGCTGTGAGCTGCCCAACACGGTCTGTGAGGATCTGAACTCTGCTAGGAACTAGGTCTTCTGGAAGAGCAATAATCGATTTTAACCAGCTCCTGTGCTTATACTTATGAACAGTATTGGAACTGTTAAGACAACGGAAACTGTTGAAGTTAGACTGAACACATTTTGCCCTGTGAGATGCCATGAGACTACAAGAACAAGCTGGGGAAGGTTATAGCATAAAAAGGGGTGTGTCGAGCATTAAGAGATGGCACTGTGACAGTTACTACTGATTATTAACTTGACAGGCTCCCCAGACTCACCAAGAAACACATGCCTCTGGTTTCCATGGTGAGGGATTACCTAGATGAGGTTGACTGAGGTGGACAGACCTACACTAACTGTAGGCAGTGTTATTCCGTATGCTGGGATCCTAGACTGAATAAAATGCTGGGAGAAAGCAAGTGGAGCCAAGCTGAGCATGAGCATCTGTCTCTGTTCCTGACTGCAGACACAGTGACTGGCCGGCCAGCTTCCTACCATCATACCTTCCCTACCGTCATGGAAAGCATTGCCTTTAACTCTAAGTCCTAATAGGCCCTTCCTCCTTTAAATCGCCTTTTAGGCATTTTGTGGCAGCAAGAAGAAAAATAAATGATACAACAGACACAGGTAATGTTTCAGGTCTGAAACGGAGTGTCTGAGGAATGACAAGGGCCTTCTTTGTCTGTCTAGGGCTGAGGGGCAGTTTGGCAGGAGTTGCCACAAGGTCAGTTGCTGCCACTGGGAACTCACAAATGCATATACAGAGCAACGAGCAACATGTCCCCAGCGGGCACTGGCAGGATGCTAGGTGCTCATCCAAGTCTCCAAGAGGAGAGCCACCTATGTCCTAGGAACTGTGGTAGGGACTGAAGGTCTTCTAGAATCAGTGTGTTTCCTAGGTGAATGGAGGGGGAAGCCCTCAGGCAGGTAAGCTGCTAGCACTTCTAGGAGCACATAGTGACCTAGCAAAGGGCTGGGGGAGCAAACAAGATTGGTGCATACACCACAGTGTAATTAGGCTGAGAGTTCCCACCCAGTGCTGAGACCCCAAGCAGAAATGAGAGAGTGGTGCCTGGAGAGAGCAGACACTGGCCTCCTTATTTGTAAGAGTATGGTTGATTGATTGATTGATTGATCGCCTTCCCAGGACAGTTAAATCATGGGAAAAAGCTAGCATCATGAAGAGGCCTCAGGGGATACTACCTAGGCACAATGAGCCAGCCATCAACTGCATCCTGAATACTGGAGAAGCCCAATATTAAAAGGCAACATAACATGTACGTCTAAAAAAGGAGCATGCATGAGGTAGTGTGCACAGCAGAAAGCCTTGTCCAGGCCACACAGCCTGCATCCTGAGAGAGGACCAACAGTCTAGAGCAGACACTGGGGTATAAGAGAGTTCACTCTGTTGTTTGGGAAGGGCAATGAAGCCCCTAGAGGCTGAGGGCACCAACCGACTCCAGAGAACATAAAAGCAGACTATTTCAGGGAAAAATTACAAACTGAGGTCCACTGAGATGGCTCAGAGGCTAAAGGAAGTTGCTGCCAAGACTGATAACTTCAATTACATTCCCAGAACCCACACAGTAGAGGATCAGAACTAACTTCTACAGGTTCTCTGATCTCATGTCATGGTCCATACCTGTGCACATGGACCATATGCCAATTAAATATATCAGTGTAAAACCTACCCCCGACCCCCAGGCTAAAAGCTGAAGCCATAAAACACTGAAAATACTATGTGTGGAGAACTTTGCTAAACTGAAAAGAATATCCAGAGAGAAACTGAATGCATATTGCCACATAAAACAAACTCAGAACACTCTCCCAGAAATCATAAATATGACCAGATGGTGGAAGTCTGCTCCTGACGTTTCTGTGAATCGAATGCCCTTGTGGCTGGTCTGCTCTGGTCATCTACACTGAGATAAAGGCCTTGTCAGGCATCAGTTCTGGAGCCTCGAATGGAGGCTCAAGCCCCTGAGCCATAGCTGTTGGGATGATTTGGGCTCTGTTGAGATGGGCTGGACTGTCACTTCAAGTAGAAACCGGGGCTCCTTTCAGCCAGCATGGTCTCTTGCGCACTTGCACAAAGTTAAACCAGAAACTCAGGAAACATGGGTGTTTCGCTTTCGAACACCTGAATGCCCAAGAGAGACTTTCCATGGTGATGCCATCTTCAAATGCCGCTTCCAACAGGACTAGCAACCTCCCACTACCTCCCTCTCAAAGCCAACCAGCATCGAAGAAGTGGGATGAGACAGAATTTATCAACTACTGTGCAGCTGGTCTGCAGAGCTGGTAAGCCTGGCTTCCCTTTATTTGTTAGGAACTCAGGACTGTGTGGTGAGAACCAAGAGCTTTACTGCAGGCATTAAGGAAGTCTTTGTCCTCACTATCAAAAGACTTCCAAGTAATCAACTCTACTATCCAAACACTTCTAACCAAAGCTAACGAGCCATTTCCCAGAAGAGAAACAGAGACAGGTGTTGGGCAGAAAATAAAATCCCTGCCTAGCCAAAGTTCAGAACTGTGGCTGAGGCCCTGTGCACCTTGGATCAGACAGGGCTACAAACAAGAACTGAGGGGGACAGACTTTCTCTGGTCTATGTTATAAGCCTTGGATGCCAACACCTCTATGAGCTTCTATGACCCTGTTTACTGAGGATAAGTTTGTATTCTCTCGTAACTGCTTGCTGAGGGCTCTGCTCTGCCCAGTGCTGTAATTTTCCTTCACAATACCAGCATTGAACCCAAAGCCTTGAGCATGCTGTGCAAGGAGGACTTTGCCACTGAGCTCTATCTACAGCTTGTCTTGTGTTCATCCTCCGTGTATGATCTCCAACACACACACACATACACACACACACACACACACACACACACACACACACACACGGATAACTTATTTCTCTTCCTCCCTTTTTATAAATTAAACCCTAATATAAAGGCTCTAATATTAAAAAAGTATAGAATGACCCCCCCCTTAAAAGACAACACCTTGCTATGTAGACCAGGCTGGCCTCAAATTCACAGTGATTCTTCTTAGTTTCCTGATGTCTGAGGTTAGAGGCAGACACAACCATGCCTAGACTGAGCACATTCTTTAAGTGCAATGAGAATGCTTTACTTTACTTACTTATAGAGTTATTTGTTTGTTTGCTTAGTGATTGATTGATTGATTGATTGATTTACTGTGTTTGGATATTTTGCTTGTATGTATGCTTGTGCACTATCTGCATGCCTGGAGAGCCCAAAAAGGTTGTAGGACCCTCTGGGACTAGAGCTACCAACTGTTGTGAGCTGCCATGTGCAGGTACCAAGACTCAAACCTCTGAAAGAAAGGCCAGTATTCTTAAGTTCTGAGTCACCTCTCCAGGCCTACTGTATAGTTTTAAAATTAGTATTTTTTAAAATTAATATCCTTTAACATCCCCCCGTGTGTGGGTGTCATAGTGCATAGTGTGTGCGTGTGTGTGTGTGTGTGTGTGTGTGTGTGTGTGGTGTGTGTGGTGTG
>NW_022196904.1:141200332-141203977 GCF_008632895.1 Mastomys coucha
GTGTGTGTGTGTGTGTGTGTGTGTGTGTGTGTGTGTGTGTGTGTGGTGTGTGTGGTATGTATGGTGTGTATGTGTGTGTGTTTGTGTCACAGTGCATGTGCAGAGGTCGGAGGATAATTCTGTGGATTTGCTTCTTTCCTCCATCATCATGTGGGTCCTAGGGATGAAAGATTATCAGCCTTGGCAGCAAGCACCTTTACCCACTGAGCCATCCCAGTGGTCCTTTATTTTGTTTTTGGCATTTGACTTTGATAAAATCTCATTATTGCCGGGCAGTGGTGGTGATGCCTTTAATCCCAGCACTTGGGAGGCAGAGGCAGGCAGATTTCTGAGTTCAAGGTCAGCCTGGTCTACAGAGTGAGTTCCAGGACAGCCAGGGCTACGCAGAGAAGCCCTGCCTCGAAAAACAAAACAAAACAAAACAAAACAAAACTCATTATCTAGACCCAAGTTAAGCTAGAATTTGAAATCCTCCTGCCTCTACGTCCTATTACCATGCCCAGCTGGGTATACTTTTACTAAAAGAAAATCAGGTGATGGGTGGAGAATCACAGCGGGAAAGTGAAGACCTCAGCGGTAGAACATGTGCTTACCAGGTGTCAGGCACCGAGTGTGAACCCAACACTTCCCCCAAAGAGGGGAATTAAGATCAGTAGCACTGTCAAGTGAAATAGTGTCATGCTGTAAGATACGAACAGGTGGAATACTACACAGTCCCCAAGAGGATGACACGATCTCCCTGGACATGTGGAACAAGGTCTGCAATAAGAGAAGCAGTGAGCTGAGGGATAGAAGGCATGCTTCACTTCTAGTTTTGTTTTTTAAAATCAAGATTTATGCATGTTCATGTGTAAACAGAAGATATTGAGGGCTGGAGTCAGGGCTTAGCAGGAGGCACTTACAAAGCTGTCTGGCATCTCATTAACAGTGGTTACTCTTGGGTCCATAAAACCTGAGGCCAAGAGGTGATGGCGTTAAGACACTAAATATATATTTCTATACTGTTTCACTGTTTGTACCAAGTAGGCCCTATATTTATAAAAAATAAAATGATACTAAAGTAAGTGTGGGTAAATAGAAGGAAGTGTCCTAGCAGTCGAAGATCTGAAGGCTTGTCCTGGCCTAACTGGTAAAATGACCAGGCCTTCCTACTAACCACTTCCTATCTGCTCGAGCCTTGCTTTCTCATCTGCTTATCAGGCTGCTCTTCTCCAGATAATGCTTCCTGCACATGAGCTGGCCCACTAGACCTATCCTGGAGGCCTAGACGTTTCCCTTCCTGAAACATCTGACCCACTTTCCTGTGGGCCGGAGGGACACGCTGAGTCTGTTCAGAGGCTCTGTGTCCAGTACTCTGGAGGAAAGCCACTCTATGTAGATGGCAGCTGGGATAACTTGAGATGACTAGGAAAGGGTTCTGGGTGCTGATGTTCTGGTGGAATGCTGAGCCTACGGGACTCCTTCCCTCCTCCCACGACACCTCCTAATCAACACGATTCATACCTCAAGGGGCTGCCACTCGCCAAGCACAAACACGTGCAGGCTCTTAATGTCTGGGTCCTTGTGGAAGATGTTGGGCTTGGCATGGTGCTGGAAATGTCGATGGTTCCACCAGTTGGCAGAGGCACCCTGTAAGGGGAGAAGAGCTAGGTGAGCCACAAAGACCAATGAACTTGCCAGTGATGGCCCCCCTAATGGGACCCAGGTCCTGGTACCTCGAACACCAATAGCCAGCTTCCCCATCACACAGGGAGTTTGTGCCTGGAGTCCCTGGAAATCGGACTATAACTTCTGAGCCCAGAGTACTGCTCAGTTCTGAAAGAAGTCAAATCAGTTCTCCAGCCTCAGCTTCTCCAGGACTGAGCAAGGAGAAAGCACTTCAGAAACAGTGAAATTATCTCTACCAGGGAACCAGCAGTTTCTTTCCTGGCTTGTGGGCTAGGGAAACTAGGGTATTCACACACACACACACACACACACACACACACACACACACACACACACACACACACGAGTTCAAAGAAGGATTCTCAAAAATAATCAGGACAGAAACAACTCAAATGTCCACAAATCGATATGTGATATCCTTACAACAGAATGGTTTAGATAAACTATAGAAAGGAATGGACTGGGTCATTAAGAGGGCTCAGTGAGTAAAGGTACCTGCCACAAAGCTTGACAACCTGGGTTCAATCCCTGGGACTCATGGTAAAAGGAGAGAACTGATTCCTGAAAGTTGTCCTTGGACCTCTACATATATGCTGTGGTGCCCCTTCCCCTAAATAATAACTACATAAACAAATGTAAAAAAGCATTTTTGTTAGAAAACAGTGGACCCCTAACACACACTATAAGCACAGATGAACCTAGAAACACCACAGAAAGCAAAAGAAGCCAGGAAAAGAAAAAACAAAAACCAACATCCCACTGCTCATGATCTCCATGATGTGAAGCCTGACGGAAGACAGTTGGTGACTGCACAGGTATCCCTAGGCAGTGAGCAGTGAGGAGGAAACAGAGCTGGGATACAGTGGCTAAGGGGCTGTTGATTTGTGGGGGTTTAAGCTGTGGGTGATAACGATGCTCTAAAATTGTATGCCAGAGGTGTCAATGGAATATTCTGCAAGCTACTCCATGCATTCAATTGAAGTGGGCAAATGGCCTTCTGTGTATCTTATATCTCAAAACCACTGTTTTATCCAAATGTTTCCCATGGACCAAAGGCCTTTGTGTAACACCTGAAACAACCAGAGAAAAATACAGGAAAACACTTCAGTGTCTAGACACGAGCAGCCATTTTCTGAAACGACATAGCAAGAATGAGACAGGATGGGAGACAAACTTTGTTGGTTATTCACCAGACAGAAGAATTACAGCCAGAATGCATAAAAAGGCTACAATATGAGACATCAAGAGAATAATCCATTCAACAAGTAGACAGATGTGTTTATGAGGCTGGTGTCAGAGAAGTAAGTACAAATGGCCAGTCTATAAAAAAACGTTCACCATCATTAGCAACAGAGGAAATGCAAGTCACTACTATACCGAGACTCCATCTCATCTCTGTCAAGAGTCACCATCCTCTTGGACTTGAGCTTTGTACAAGGAGATAGGAATGCATCGATTTGCATTCTTCTACATGCTAACCGCCAGTTAAGCCAGCACCATTTGTTGAAAATGCTGTCTTTTTTCCACTGGATGGTTTTAGCTCCTTTGTCAAAGATTAAGTGACCATAAGTGTGTGGGTTCCTTTCTGGGTCTTCAATTCTGTTCCATTGATCTACCTGCCTGTCACTGTACCAATACCATGCAGTTTTTATCACAACTGCTCTGTATACAGCTTAAGGTCCAGGATGGTGATTCCACCAGAGGTTCCTTTATTGTTGAGAATAGTTTTCCCTATCCCAGGTTTTGTGTTATTCCAGATGAATTTGCAAATTGCTCTTTTTTTTTCTTTTAGATATTTTCTTTATTTACATGTAAATTTCTCCATTCCCAGTTTCCCCTCCAAAAAACAAAGAAACAAACAAAAACAACAAAAACAAACCCCTGTTGCTTCCCACTTCCCCACGCCTGGCACCCCGCCCTCTCCCACTTTCTGGCCCTGGCATTCCCCTACATTGGGGCACAGAACCTTCACAGGGC
>NW_022196904.1:141208311-141232882 GCF_008632895.1 Mastomys coucha
CAATAGGAGGAGAGGCCCTTGGCCCTGTGAAGGTTCTGTGCCCCAATGTAGGGGAATGCCAGGGCCAGTAAGCGGGAGAGGGTGGGGTGGCGAGCAGGGGGAGGGGGGAGGGAACAGTGGTTTGTTCTTGTTGTTTTTTGTTTTTTGTTTTTGGAGGGGAAACTGGGAAATATGACATGTAAATAAAGAAAATATCTAATAAAAAAAATAGTCACCATCAAGAAAACAAACAACAGTCTCCTGCACATATGCACAGATGTGCAGCTTGGTCTTCATGTGGGTCCCCAACAACTGGAGTGCGGCTGTCCCTGAATCTATTGCCTGTCTGTGGATCCCCTTCCCCTAACCAAGCCACCTTGTCTGCCCTTGGTGGGAGAGGATGGGCCTAGTCCTGCAGTGCCTTGATGTGCCAGGGTGGAGTGATACCAGCAGGGCCTCCCACATCTCAGAGGAAAAGGGGAGGAGGGACTGGGGAGGAACAGTGGGAGGAGAGACTGGGAGGAGGAGGGGTGGATATTTGGATGCAAAGTGAATAAATAAATTAATGTGAAAAAGAAAACAAACAACAAATGCTTATAAAGGTGTGTGTTGGAGTGGGGGTAGGAATGTAGATTAGTCCACTCAATAGAGAAAAGATTCCTCAAAAAAACAAAAAACAAAAGTACTACATGATCCATCTCTACCATTCCTGAGATAATTATCAGACAGACTCAAAGTCAGCACAGGGCACTGATGTTCACTGAAGCGCTACGAAGAACAGCCAAGAACACCTATAATCCCAGCACTTGAAACATAGAGGCAGGAGGATCAGGAGTTCAAATGAATGAATAAATAAATAAATATGAGTTATGGAGTCTGCCCGGGCACCTTTTCTGTGGGTGAATGGATAAAGAAAAATATGGTATATACTCAGCAGAGGATGATTCCGTTGTGAAGAACGAAATTATGTCATTTTCAGGAAAAGGAACAGAAATAGAGATCATGTAAGTGAAATAAGCCACACACTTTCTCTTATACATGGACTCTAGATTTTAAAATAAAGATATTAAGGTAAAGTGAGACCATCTGGGAAGGAGTGAGACCAGAAAGAGAAGAGAAGCCAACACTAAGAGGTGGTAGAGGGTGAATATAAATGGTGTCTCCTAGATATGGGAGAAAATGTCCTGATAAATCTAATATTTCGTATAAGTCACAATGCTGAAAAATTAACATAAGCCTACAAAGAAAGGAGGGAAGAAAGAAAAAGGAAAGGAGAAAGAGAAAGAGATTGAGAATAGTTGAATGTGTGTGTGGGTGGATCCCAAGTGTTCCAGGGGTTGGAGGGAGTGTATCTCAGTTGATATAGTTGTTGCCTGCCCTGAGCCCCTTCCAATAAATATGGGCTGACAGCCAGGGAGAAGCCAACATTTAGATGACACTGTGGTTCCACAATACAGGAAAAAGGGGATCTTTGTATTTATTTGAATGCCACGGGCTACTACTCTGTCACCAGTTCTCAAAGCCTTCCTCAGACGTGTGTCACTCAACAAAGTTGCCAAGTGGCCTAAGCAAGACTCAGGTCTTTTCTGTCCCTTCAACAGGTGAAATGGTGGCCCATGGCCAGCTCTGACCATCTGTGAGCAGGCCTATTTGTTCAAGACAAGCTTCTCACTTGTGGAGTGTTTTGGAAACAAACACAGTGTCTGGACACTGAGAGCATGGATGAAGATAGTCAGAAACAGCTGTGGTCTCTGCAGCGACCTCTGCCCCTGTATGCAGCAGGCTTCAAAATCCATCAGAGCAAAAAGCAGCAAGTCAGAGTGTGGGAAAGGTCCCAGGCTTAAGGAGTCAAATGATGTGTTTACATCTGAAGCTAAAAAGAACACAATTGCCAAGAAAAGCATCAGATGGAAAAGTCCCTGACAGCGACACTGAGGAGCAAGGAGGTTAACAAGCCAGTGGACAGCCCCCCAACCTAGAGATATTTGTGGAATGAGGAATGAGAGTTGTGGAGATAGAATACAAACTTTGGACTTCGGACCAGACACCAGGGTATTTTGATTGTTTATGCTGTCTTCCTCACCAGGCAAAGCCCTACCTATCAGTAATTCCTCCTCCATGGCACAGTGGTGCCTCATCTGCCTGAGGAGCAATGATCGTCAGCCTTCTGTGTTCTCAGAATGAGGACTGCTCCAAGCCAGCTGCTGGGCTGGGCCCAGGGGAGGCAGTAGTGAGCCAAGAGAGGATGTGATTATCTGGGCCAGCCTGCCTTGGCCTCTCATATACTAGGACTGGGTCACAGGATGCACCAGCACACATGGCAAGAAGACAGCGGTGTAGCCAGCAGAGCTGGGCAGTTCATATCATGGCCTGGGGTATAAGGAAAAGTATGCACACCAGCAAATGCATCTAAAAGCCTTTCAAAATCTACTTTGGGGTTCATCTTGTTTTCAAGTAGACTATTTAAATATTTTTAAATACTTTATCTTACCTCTAAATGGAGGTATAACCAAAGGGTTGGAGTCGTAGCTTGGTGGTAGAGCACTTACCCAGCATGAGCAAGGCCCTGGCTTCAATCCTCAGCACCACAAAGTTTTTTTCTTAATAAAGGAGAGGCATACAATTTTTTTGTTTTGATACAAAGAAAATACTTTTAACAGACTTTTCAACTTTTGAACATTTTATATTTTGGTGTCCTGGAGTTAGAGGATTGATCATTTAAGAAATGATATATCAAAGCTGGGCACGGCAATGTGTGCAGTTAATCCCAGAACTCAGGAAGCAGAGGCAGGTGGACCTCCATGAATTTGAGGCCAGTCTGACCTAAGCGGGGACAGTGAGAGAGAGAGACAGAGACAGAGACAGAGAGGAAATGAGATGAACACCACCACATATATAGATATAGAAGTGCATGTTTGTTTTTGAGAGAGGGTCTTATTTAGCCCAGGCTGGCCTTGAACTTGTTACGTAGCATAGTATGGCTTCCAGCTTCTGATCTTCCTCCTCCACATTCTGAGTGCTGAGATGAACCCAGATGCTCAACAAGCACTCTCTACCAACTGAGCTACATCCCCACCTCCCAGAGTTCCCATTTCACCAGCAGAGGCTTCCATAAGGAAGCCAGTCCTCTGTCCTGCCCTTGTTTGTCTGATTATAAGAGCCATGTTTCAAGCTATCCATCAAGGACACAAGGCCTTGAGCAGGAAAGGCCCTCAGGACCCTGCCAGAACCTGGAAACAGAACATAGACTATCTTTGTCCATGGCATGGGGAGAGCAGGGGTAGTGGGTGAAATGTTTCTTTCCTATGCAGAGGAGGATTTTATGCCACAGAGGACTGTGCAGAATGAAACAATGCACTTGTGTGTATCCCCTCTTGAGGTTCTGGGAAGAGTCTGGGTTCCCAGCCTTTGGGGCTCAGGCCCAGGTAAATTGTTAGCTGGGAACTGCTGGGCAGCTCATTGCTGGTTCACCCATGATCCAATACACAACTGGCAAGCCAAGGGTGCACTGGACACAGGGCTTTTCCCCAGCTGAGAACAAGAGGGTAATCTTAGGGACCCAGCATTTTTGAGGATGCAATAGATGCTATTGAGATGTACTGGCTACAGGAAGCAGTAAGGTCTGTTTGAGAGAGTATGTTATGATTTGAGTATGGCACATAGCCACAAACATGCGGGTTGAATCCTCAGTCCCACACCAATGGCACTATTTTAGCAGATGGTAAGAGGAAGTGTTCAGTGAAAGAAGGGATACCTTTGAAAGTTCTGTCTGCTCCCTGGAGCCTTTCTTCCTCCCTGGCTCCTTCCTGCTTGCCTTGAGCTAAGCGCTTCTGCCACATGCTCCTACCAGCAGGGTCACCATGGGCTCAGAATTAACAGAACCTGGGACTGTGGAGTGACACTTTTCAAACCACAAGCTACAGAAAGGAGTCTTCCCTCTCCTATGTTGCTTTTTCCAAGACGCCAGTCAGCTCAGCTCAAGGTCACTGGCAAGGTTGGCTTTATGGACTCGCTTGACTTTAACCATTCTCTCCATGGGTCACGGCCTCATGTGAGCATTTTAAACAACTTGCCCTTTGGTTTAGTTAAGTATTACATAGTTTGATGTCACTCACTAAGGACTTATCTAAAATGACAGTAGAGGTGATTTGCCATCCCTGAGTTATAATGGCTTTGGATTCTGAAGCAGCAAGCCACAGTCATTAACCAACTATCACCCTGTAATGCCTTCTGTTGCTAAGCTGTGAGGTTTGGTGGATGAAGTGAGTTACATATATTTTTAACATGGAACATTTTCTATTTATAGAGAGTTAATCTAATGGGATGGTCACTCAGGCTGCTGCTGATACACCTTCCCCCCAATCCCTCAGACTCCTTTCTCTCCTTTCTTCCTTCCTTTCTTCCTCCCTTTCTTTCTTCCTCCCTTCCTTTCTTCCTTCCTTCCTTCCTTTCTTCCTCCCTCCCTCCCTTTCCTTCTTTCTTTCTTTCTCTCTTTCTTCCTTTCTTTCTTTTTTTCTTCCCCTCCCTTCCCTTCTCCTTCCTTCCTTCCTTTGTTTTACTGTTCGTGACCACTCATTTATCTCTCCAGTCTCAACCTCTTACCCCCAGGTTTCAATGTGTGTACACATGTGGCTACCTGTTTGAGGGGAGGCTTGCATGTATGCACATGCACGTGGAGACTGGACAATCTTAGGTGGCATCCTCAGGAACACTACCCACCTACTTTGAGACAGAGTCTCACTGGCTTGGAGCTCAGCAAGTGGTCCAAACTGCCTGGCCATTGAACCCCATGGCTCTTCCTGTGTGTGCCTCTCCAGTGCTGGGATTACGAGCATGCAGCAGCATGACCAGCATTTTTACACACGTTGCGGGTATCAAACTCAAACTCAGGTTCTCCCAAGAGATTTACTGACTGAGCCATCACCCTTAACCCCAACACTTACCTTTAAGTGGCCAATGACAAACTTGTGGACAATGTGGTTCCATATGGATTTCTTATAGACAGAAAGGTGGCCATAATCATGTTGCAGCCATCCAGCTTGGGCCTGGGGAAAGAGGGCTGTGAATGTCACTGCAGCATCAGCAAAGATCCAGGAGGGATCTGAGAGGTGGGGATGTTCAAATGATGCTCAAGGCCTCACCTGAGAGGTAGCAAGGACAAAGGCTGTGATGAGGGTAGGAATCCAGCCATTGCCGAAGTACGAGAGGATGAACCAGGCGATGCTTTCCATGACGATGATGTGGGACAGGAGGAGGAAGAAAAACAGGTGGTTGGTTTTGAACAGGTTCATGTCCTCAGCAGTCTTCTTCAGGGCCCTGAAGTCCTCGGTGATCTGAGACTGGTGAGCAAGGACACGGAAGAGAATCAGCCAATAGTCCTATCAAGGGGTTGTGGGATCGAGCCCCATACATGCCACAGCTGTGGCAAGCGCCTTGAACTCTGTGTGAGCCCAGCTCCTTGGTGCTGCAGCAGTCACCGTTACTACAGACGTGATGCATCAGGGTAAGCAAGCGGCAGAGGACAAGTTGGACTTGAAAGCGTGTACTTTTAATCATACTTAAGTGAATTAAACCAGTCTCAGAAAGGCAACTAGCTCGTGTTTTCTCTCACTTCCCTTGTGGATTCTAGACTTTATACATATATGACCTCTTTTATGTACAGGTGACACCAAACTAGAAGTGAAGCTGTATGAGGGCAAACAGAATTAACAGGACTGGAGAGGTGACTAAGCAGTTAGGAGCACTGGCTGCTCTTCCATAGGACCAGGGTTTGATTCCCAGCATCCAGATGGTGGCTCTCAACTATCTATAACTCTAGTCACAGGGCCATACAACACCCTTTTCTGGCCTCCAAGGGTACTGGACACAAGTGATGCAAAGACATACATGCAGGCAGAACATTCAAACACATAAAAATAAAGGTTAAAAACTGTTAAGGGACTAACAGCAGGCTTAGGAAATGAATGGAGGAATATGGGACAATATGTTCTAAATACACCATGCCTACACAAGTATGCATGGGTGGAAATGGCCTCCTATAACTGTAGTAGTAATAATAATAATTAATAACAAGCAGCATGTACCTTCTACACCAATGTTCTCAGAAGCATTATTTATAATAGGCAAAAAAATAGAACTAGGAATCAGAGAAATGGCTCCGTGGTTTAGGAGTCATTGCAGCTCTCACAAGGGGCTGGTTCTGTTCCCAGCACTCATGTACGGCTGTAATTCCAGCTGCCAGGAACCTGATGCCCTCTTTGGGCCTCCATGGACACCCACATATACCTTCATCCCCTTACCCCGACACACACTGTAATGTTTTAGTAAGTTTACAATTTTGTGTTAGACTGCAGGTTGAGTATGCCTGATTGTGTTCTACATATATGGTAGACTGTTTGGCCTTAAAAACAAAGGAAAATTTGGCATGCTGGTACACTATGTGTTCTGTAGTGGATCAGGTTTATGCTAAATGAAATAAGCCAGTTATAAAAGGCTAGCCTGAGCACAGCAGTCAGGGGGGCAGACAGTCCTCTATGGAGGACCAACCAAGAATCCAGGCCAGGAAAAAGCCTCTGCCCTGCCTACCTTTGCTGAGGCCCTGAGGTAGAAGCTAGTAAAGAATTACTCCAGCTCAGACAGGGGGCAAGAGGGGCTGGCCTGGCCTGGTTTCCCTCAGGAAGCTTTTCTGCCCTGGATAGCAGTCAGAAGTGCCATCTCTCTAGGACAGGCAAGAGTGATGGTGGCCCACCGTCTCTTGCTGGCACACATAGAATGCCTGTTGAAGGGGACAATGCCTCAGCTCTGATACCACAGTGGGCCTCCTAGGACTTCAACCATCCCACCCTACAAGATGCCAAGAGGCTCAGGACACCAGGATGGGATGGGCACTCTCGGCCCTGCTTAGGAGGAGCCTGGGTTCCCCTAGAAGGGTGACTCTGGTAGGGAAAGGTAAGCATTGTGTGCAGGGGAAGGAAGGGGGCTCTCCGAGGTTAGAGAAACCCTAAAGCATGCTGCTCTACGAAATTCCATTATGCATGCCAGGTCTAGTGTAGGAGTGGCTTCACCATTCAGCCTTCTCGGCCTGGGAGTTCTTTTTGCAGACCTCTGAAGCGCAGCACTTAGAGGGGTGTCTGACTCAGTGACAAATGATCACTCCTTCTCAAAGTGATTCATTCCAAAGCAGCCACACTTATCAATAGTTGATACTGGCTTGCTGTTTCTGTTCTTTCTTAAGAGGGCAGCATACCAACGTCTGTGTAAAGAAGCTTTTGTGTAAAGAAGGGAAGGAGCAAAAGGACCAGTTGGGAGAGAGGGGATCACCAGCTGGTGGCTCTCAGGGGATGCTCTGTGGTCCTCCCTGACCTAGTTCCTCAGGGCCTCCTCCTGGACTGGTTCAAAGACTCTCCTGCCTCAGCCCTGACAGTGGGATTCTGGGGAGAACCCCACCAACCCTACCATCCAGCCTCATCCCACCCCCATCCACGTTACAAGTTACACTCACGCTTTTGCCACGGTCCAGGCTGGGCTCCTCTGGGGCCAGCTCACCAATCAGCAGGGGCTTCAAGAACTTGCCCACGAAATCCAGGTCCAGGTGGAAGGCACGGAAGGCATCCTGGGAAAGAGAGAACCAGGTTGGTAAGGTTGAACCCCAAACCTCTGCTGGCTTCTCCCATTCTAGGAAAGAGGGCATTGAGCAGCAGCTCCAGTCTCTGCTCAGACACAAAGTGGGGCTTCCCACTACCCAGTGGCAAATGCTTACTTCAGACTTAACCTCAGGACATATCCCCAGTGCAGGACTCCAGCAGCAAACTGTAACCACCCTGAGCCTCTGTACTGGCACCAGGCCTACTGAACTGGTCAAGAGTTTGTAAACAGAGAGGTCTCCAGGGAGAGCAGGCAGGCACAGGAGTCAGAGGAGATAGCCCGGGCCTGCTCCTGAGCTGAATGTCTTTCACGGTGCACAAACTCCACCACCCACCACTCCAGAGATGGCCTCTCCCACATGGCCACAATTATCAGTGAAGAGATAAGACTCGGGGAAGGGGTTTAACTCAGTGATAAAAAACGCTTGCCCAGCATGTGTGAGGCGCCCAGCTTGGTCCCTAAAACCTAGAAAATGAACACAGCATGGAAAATATGCTTAAATGACATGAAACAACAACAGAAAAAAATAACATGGAATTATGTAAAAGAATTCCTGGGAAACCTGATACAGGGTGTTGGGGATTTAAACTCTTAGTAAAGACGTGGGTTGCACCTTATTTTATTTTCATTAGTTTGCAAACTTTCCTTAACATTACTATTACGTTCTGCATTTTAATCTCCCACATTCCAGAGATGAAGTGGAGACATGCTTAGTTCTGGCAACATTAGAAAATGTATAGAAGAATAAAAAAGACAAATAATCATCCCATGATAAGTCCATAAATGCTAATATTTTAGTGTTTCTGCCAGCTTTCTACACAGTACATATATGACAAAATTGTCTCCACAAATTCAAGCATCTCTCCTAGCGGTGAGTCTCACCAGGTCCCCAGAATGTAAAACTGGATGCTCCAGCTTCACATTATTCTGCTTCCTACCACCTCATCCAAACTGAAGCACTGCAGGATTGACCTGAACAAGCCATATGGTACCAGGAAAAACAACCAGAGAAATCAACATAATGAGGCAGAGAGAGGTGTGAGTGTGGGGACACTGGTCTAAACGGAGACATATAAACCACACCCTTTCACTAGAAAGGTTCCTGTTTGGAGGAAATGTAGAAGCTACACAAGAGTTTTGGGAATTAGATGTGAAAATAAAAATAGTTTTTGATCTAATGGGGATTATTAATTTTTTAAAAGCAGGGTCTCCTATCACCCAGACTGGCCCATAAGCTCATATGTAATCAAACATATGTGGCCAAATTGTTGAACTTTGATCCCTCTGCTTCAACCTCCCAAGTGATTGAATCACAGGTATGCATCACACCATGTCTGGTTTATGCAATGCTGGGGACTGAATCGAGGAGCATGCTAGGCAAACAGTCTACAAGATGAAGTATAGCTCTAGCCTCGAATTATTTTTTGTGAATGTGACAGAGGTGTTATGATTATCACAGAACACTCTTATTCCTGGGAGGAGATGCTGCAATTTTCTGCTGTTTTACTTTTAAAAAAATTAGATTCATTTATTTTATGTGTATGAGTATTTTGCCTGCATTATGTATATATACCATGTAGGTGCCTGGGGCCCAAGTGGGTCAGAAGAGAGCATCAGATCCCTTGAAACTTTAGTTACAGATGGTTGTTGGCCACCAAATGGGTTCTGGGAATTGAACCCAGATCGTCTGGAAGAACAGACAGTGCTCTTAACTACTGAACTCTCTCTCCAGCCTATTTTACATAAAAACTTTTTTACATGTATGTATGTATGTATTGTGTTTGTGTGCACGTATAAGTGTGTGTGTATGTGTGTGTGTGTGTGTGCGTGTGCACTTGCACCCAGCAGATGTGGAAGTCAGAGGACAATGTCTGAGTTGTCTATTCTCTCCTACTGCCACATGGGTCCCAGGGACTGAAGTCAGGTCATCAAGTGGCTCAACTGATGATTCGTCTTGCCCACACTGGTTTGCTGTTTTGAGACAGTGCATCATGTCACTCACACTGGCCTCAAACTGATGTAGCCAACACTGGCCTGGAAACCCTGATCCTCTTGCCTCTACCTTCTGAGTGGTGGGATTGATGGTATGCACCATCAAACAACTTAATTTCAAAAGAAAATTGTCTTCACATATGGAGAAAGCAAATGAGATTAAACATTACTATTAAGTGACTCTTGGTTCAGAAGAAACAGTATTTCTTTATCTTTCAGCCTTTACATTGGGAAAGAGGATCACATCTATAATAATCCCAGCAAGGCCATTATATATGAACCTGCAAAGTAACATTTTGTACAAGAGAACAATGGGCAGAGTTTAAAACGCACAAACAGAATCTCCCCTAGGTGAATGGAAAAGGTGAGATTAAATCAAGGGGTCAGAACAAAACCAAGAGTCTTTTCACAGAGAGAAGCCTGCTGTCCAAGGAGGCTCAGGCAGACAATGAGAAGGGAGGACCAGTTCTGTGAGCCCCAGGCTCACTCAGTCTTCTTTATAGACCACCACCACCACCACCACCACCACCACCCACCTACACACACACACACACACACACACACACACACACACACACACACCAAAACTCTGAGAAGAAAGTCCAGCAAGAGTTGCCAATGGCAGGGTCTCCTCACTGTAGACAGGAAGTTCCCTCTAAGTCTCCTCTCCACTTGTTGAAAGGTAAAGTTTGGTGGTAAAAGGTAAAGGTAGCAAGTGGCGTATTCACCTCAGCTATTCCTGACCACTCTGGGGAAGCCTCGGTTCCCTGAAATCAGGTGAGGTACATAATCACAGGCCAAGCAACACCTTTTATCACTTCAAGGTCCCCAGGCAGTGAGGTCCTGAATGCTGAGGAGCGCAGCCAGACTGCAATCCAGTCCAACTGCCTCAGGGAGTAGCTTTCCCTCATGCCTCTTATCAGCGGCTCCATGGAACCAGCTTACTGTCCCAGCTGATTTAGTAGCTTCCACAACAGGCTCTTTAATACCAATACCTTCTTCCCACACCTGTGCTAGAGCTGTGGGCCCAGCTTCAATGTCACCGTCAAGAAACTTTTTTCTCAGCCACATATCTGAAAACAGCCCTTTCTAGCCGTAGGCTCCTCAGGGATACTGCTGATCCCTCTTCTTCATACCCATGTCAGGATCACAAACCAGGAGGCTAGGAGGGATGGCTCCGTGGATTAACTTCTTGCCATGCAAATATGAGGACTGGTGTTGAAACCCCCAACATTCACATAAAATTCACCCTGTCTGTTTTGTTTTGTCTTTTCGAGACAGTGTTTCTCTGTGTAGCCCTGGCTGTCCTAGAACTAACTCTGAAGACCAGGCTGGCCTCAAACTCAGAAATCCGCTTGCTTCTGCCTCCCAGGTGCTGGGATTAAAGGCATGCACCACCACTGTCAAAATTCAACCTGTCTGTAACACCAGCACGGAGGAGGTGGAGACAGGAGATCCCTATAGCAATTTGGCTAGCTAGACTAGCTGATTCATCAAGATCCAGGTTAAGACATCCTGCCTCAGTAAATAAAGTGCTCAGACATAGTGGAAGGTATTTGATACCAACTTCTAGCCCCCACAAGTACATGCACTCACATGCAGTCACACATACATGTGAACACATGTTTGAACACACACACACACACACACACACACACATCACAAACTGCGGATATAGCTCCTTTGGGACAGTAATTGCCTAGTGTGCTTGATGCTTTGGGTTAATCCCCAGCATGGCATAAACCAGGCGTGGGGGTAGTAACAGAAGAAGGATCAGAAATTTAAGCTGTCCTCAGCTACAAGGTGAGTTTGAGGCCAGCCTGCAATACATGAAATCCTGTCTCAGAAGAACAAACACACAAAACTGTACACGTTGGGTGGTAAATTCATTGTAAATCCTGTCACCTGCCACCTAGAGATGAAAGGACCTCATCTAGCCTGTGGTGACCATTCCTGTACCTACTTCACATGAGTTCACAAGGCTCAGAGAAACCCAGGGCCCAGTAGCTGTGAGGCCTCTAATCCGGGCTATGTTTCCATCCTCTCGTCCAGTATAGACTCTGCTGTCTATCACTGTATATAACCTGATCAGTACTGGATTTCCATCGCTACAGGCACTCACACTTCGGGCAGCTATCACTGCACAAGCAAGCCAGCCAGCCAGGTGGGCGGCTTGTGTCATCAGCCTCTGTTTTCCCAGCTCTTGGAGGTGGGTCATTTTGTTGTTGCCTTTCTTTTGTGCAGTCCTAGGAATGGAATCCTGGGATTTCACATTCTAACAAGCACGATCGATACCATCCTAACCTTTCAGGTCCTGCTATACTGATGAGAAGAGACCAAGGTTGGTGACCTTGCTTGTCCATGGGCACACCCCTGAACTGGCTGGGCAGAGCCTGGGCTAGATGGCTGACTTTCGATTTTTCTGCTGTTAAGACAAACACCTCCCTTGAAATGAGCTATTCTCCTCTGTGGGAACTGTTCACTTCAGATGTCACTGCTGCAAGGGGGTCATTGTGGTGCCTTGAGCACTGTAACTCTGAAGAGCTGTCTGGTTACAGGGATGGCGGGTTGCCGAGTAGGCCACAGCGCAAGGCAAGACTGGGACAGCCCAAATGATGATTTTGGAAGGGGTGGCACACGGGTGCAGGGGACCTGAGCAGGTACCCAGTGGGGTCAAGCCCAGAGCTGTAAGCACTGCACTTGCTGTTTGTCCTCGGCTGTCATGGCAGTGACTTCTCTAGGCACAGCTTCCCTGCCCTTGCCACCTCTGGGCAGAACTCACTGTTCCTGCCCTTGTGCTGAGCCTAGGGTACCAAAACCTGTTTCTGACTGTGCTCAGGTTCTTCTGCATAGCAAAGTCATAATAAGCTTGCTTTCCACACCTTGGAATTTAGCCCAGGATTTAAGAAGTTCAGGCTCAGTAAATAAGGTTACATGAAGATCCATGCAGAAATCCACGGTTCTTTGATGATTGCTCAAAGTGGGAAGAGAATCAGGAGGGATCGGGGAGTTTATAGATGGAGATAAAAGAGATGGCAGTCACTGGGGATACTGACGTCTGAGTTACTTTCAGCAGCACGTAGGTCCAAGCAGAGCAGAAAGTCCACTGGCCCTGCCCTCTCCAAGAAGCTGAGGAACTCTGTGGCCCATGAACTCTGGCAAGAGAACATCTGCTAACACAGGATGTGTGGACTTCCCTGGCTGCATAGGAAGTAAGTCCCCACAGAGGCAGACTGGGCCTGAAAATGTGATGCCGTTTCTCTCCTTTCCATTTTCGTGTACATATACATGTATGTTTTTGCATGTGTGCATATGCATACTTCGGCATGCATGCGGAGGCCCACAGAATGGATGTTGAGAATCATCTTCAATTGCTCCTCCACTTTTATTCATCAAGGCAGGGCTTCACAATCAAACTCAGAGTTCACACACATGATTAGTCTTGCTAGCCAGCTTGCTCTGGAGATCCTATCCCTCTGCATTCAGGGGCTAGAATTACATAGCAGCTACTACCCCATCCAGTATGTTATGGGATCTGAGCTTCACTCTCACTAACAAGCATGATAACTACTAGGCCATTTCCACAACCCAATTCTGTCTGTATTGTATTAGAACCATTACAGGAAGTACTGGGGCTGGATATGGAGAGTTTCTCTCACCATTCCTGTGGGCAGGAATCAGATGGTTCCTACTCAGCTGAGAGAGAGCTGCCCTTCAGGCCTAGAAACTCCCTACTCAGGTTCTCTTTTCCATACCAATGCCCCTGCTCTGTCTACAGGGGTACAATTCCATTTTCCCAATTGCTGCTTTTTCACAGGAACAATATAGGAGCAGCTCAAAGATGGAACCCAACTCTGGTCCCCCCCCCTTTATTCTAAGAGGTAAGAAAGCAAAGGCAGATGGGCCAAAAAGCATAGGCAAAACAGGATAGGCTGGAAAACAGGTGGGAGTCTAGAAGTGGAGGATCCAGGTTGAAGCAAGAAAAAATAAGGATGAACACAAGTCCAGTAGATGCAGGCCACTGTCTGTGAATTATTCATCTTTTGTGTTGAGGCCCTGATGAGAGCCCAGCTCAGAGCCATGGAGACGCTCAATGAATGTTTCATGAGCTCTTGCTGAAGATGAAAAGTCACAAGTGGGCTCGTTTTGTACAGCCTAGATTCCCGAGAAAAGTGTAAACACTGGCTTGGGGCATGGGTAACAGTTCTTTGTGCCTATAGCAAATCTAAGACAGAAGACACTCTGGGAGACCAGCAGGAAATGACTAAAGATATAGGAATAAGAGGGGGATGGTGAGAGAGAGGAAGGTGAGGCTGCAGAGTGTGGTGCCAGCAAATCCCAACTGTGACTGAATACCACCTGAGCAGGATTTCTGAGCCTCAGGACAGGACAGTGGTAAGGCTGACCTGAAAATTAAATGAGATAGTATATATACCATCTTGTGGATTTGTGAACTGCAAAACTCACACTGTTTATTTTCAGTTATAGAATCTCACTGTGGTATCAGGCTGGCCTCAAAACTTGGGCTTCAAATAATCCTCTTGCCCCAGTCTTCTGTGTATCTGGGACTCTGAGCACATGACACTTAGGTGGCTTTTAGTAGTACAAGTGAGGCCAGGGTCTGACTACAGAAGGATCAAGTGACAGTTCCCCCAACCATCTAGGGAAGAAGTAAGCACTTCTGAGGTTTTTCTCTTCAGGAACAGAAAATTCTTGACTGATATCCTAGATTGACCTCAAAATGGGCCTCCTTGGCTTCTGGCCTCACCTTCCAGCCTCTTGTCAGGATATCACAGAAATCCTTTGAGTGGTAACAAATGAAAGGGCTCTAGGGATCCAGCCTCTATCTGCTGATCAGTCTCTCCCCACACCTCACAGTCCATTCTCATCACCCTCTCAGGTTCTTAAAAAGAAGGCAAGGCCCCTAAGGGGCAAAACTCCTCCAGAAACAGCCTGGGGAGGGATCCCCACATCTCACTCGTGAAGCTCCCTTTGAAGACCTCCTTGTTGTCCAAGGCCTCTGCCAATCTGATCTCAGGCAGTTTAAGAAGAAATGGGGGCGGGGGATACCAAAGAAAACCTCACTGCTTACTACATTGCTCCACAGCTGTCTCCAGCGAGTGTGTTTTGTGTCTTATCTGGGAAGACAGTAAGCTTTAATGTCATGACATCAAATGAACTTGCTTCCTTCCGATTTGGCTTCTGTCTCCATTTCTCTGCGAGCACTTTACATTCTAGCTGTTTCATCCCTCTCGTGTCTCAGAACTTTCCATTGTGTCTGTCTGGGGCTCCCTGTTTGTGACAAGCTTTGCCACACATGTCTTATTGGAATTGGTGAGGATGGTGAGGATGGGGGGGGGTGAGGGTGGGGGTGTCTCCACTTAGTGAGACTCTGCATCCAGCAAGCCCAGGGATCACATCTGCGGTCTACACTGACTCCCACCTTACCTTTCCTATCATGGGGCAATTACTATCCCAGACACCAGACTCACAACCAATGACAATGACACAGGAAACAGGGAGGAGGACGTCAGGCTTTCAGAACGTTAAGAGCAAGCCGTCCAGGCATCTGCTGGGTTAGATCTGAACATAGACATTTGTAGAAAACTGGATGGGGGAAGCCCTAAGAACTTCCAAAGCAAGGATGAAATACGTCTGGCATCTTAAATAAACTATAAAGTTCAAGGTTGTTGTGGGGCTGAGCTTCCACACAAGAAAACCTACTTGTGGCACAATACGGAATAACCTGACCAAACCAGTCACATTTGTTGTTTTACTTTTTAGGAAACTTTTTGGTAAGAGCCTGGAAAGGGAAGGAGCCTTCTGCAATTCACCTACAGAGTCACGCACATAGCAGCATCATAAACAGTGGAAAGACCCCAGAGAGGAGCTGGAAAGCCTTCTCCCTGGGAAACCAAGGTCTTCTCTGGCTGGGAGAAGGCCCAAGAGAGCTAGGTCACTCAAGGAATGTGAAACGCTTTCACTCTCTTAAGGTCTGGCTAGCATCACCAGCCCCATGGGCTTAAGCAGGGTCCACAAGCAAGGAAAACAGGCTTTAGGCAGTATGAATGTGGCCAGTTCTCTCTTCAATCTGTTCATCAAAGCCTCCAGCTCATTGATTAAGGTATGGCTACCTAGGCTGATCTTGAAGAGAAAAGACGTGCAAGTTAAGAATGGAAACTAACAAACTTGCACAAAAAAAGCCCACATACAGGTCAGCATCCTGGGCTTTGATGTGGAGTGAGCTCTGAGAAGTTTATCCCTCTTCTCAGCCTCCTCCCACTTGTCTTTCCCAAGCTCTCTCCAGCTACATCTTTTCCTCTGCTTTCAGATTACCAAGAAAGGTGCCAAGAAAGGTCTGGCTTTCCCCCTTGACTTTGCTTCTCCTCTTACCCACCCAACTACACATTCCCTTTATGGTTGGGGGTGGGGCTAGGCACGGTATGGGGTACTGATCAAATATAGGGTGGGTACACATTTGGTGTGCACAGACTTCAACAACCTCCAGGAGTGCAAGTGGGGAAGGGTGATCCTGGCAGGATCTAAAAACAGAGGGCTATTGAGTTGAATGTCCGATAGTAACCCCAGAGGCAGATGGACCTGTTGCCAAGCCAGTCTTAGTACCACTAGATTCACTTTCTAGATCCCCTGCGGACCTGAATTTTGCAAAATTCAGCCCGTTCGCCTTCCACCAATTCCCCACCAGGATTTCCCAGAAGGCTGGTACTTGGAGTGAGTCGGGATAATCCTCGGGAGCGTGGGAATCTGAACTACTAGGCAGTCTCTGTCGGGCAGCCATTGTGGACCTACTCAGACAGGAGTCCAAGCAGGAGTGAGTCCTGGCCAGGAACTAGCTTTCCTTCTCCGCCCCCTCCACGGTCTGGCAAGAGAGTCTCACATATGGCTGCCCGCTCTCAGGCTCCTCTCCGCGGCGCCCAAGGGTGGCCATCTTCCACTTGGGGAGCGCCAAACACGAAGGCCCGAGCGCCCCCTTTGGAGAGTCCCTGGCTCCGACTGGACCAGCGCGCAACATGCGCTGTGGACATGCACAGGGCACAGTTTGCCACAGATGGGACTTCCACAGAGGTGCTAGGGCCTGGCGTCCAAGAGGCTCGGCCCAAGTCTGCCCAGCAGACCCAGAGGAGAACGATTCCGGGAGCGAGATGAGAGCAGTAGGTACACTTTCTTTCCCTGTTGGACGTCCTGCGCTCCATAAAGAACCGGAGATCTGTTTGGCGCCCAGGGACCCCGGGCTCCTGACACCAGCCTGCAGCAGACAAGAGTGGCCGGCACCCCCAGACTCTTACCGTAGCATCTTCTCCCGAATAGTGTCCGATGACACGGTGGCCCCCCGGGTGCCGCTGGGACCATTTGGTAACGTTGTAGACCTTGCGGTCGATGACGAGCCACCGGTCGGTGCGCAGGTTGTGCTTCTGAATCTCTTCCCAGCGGAAGGTAGGCATCGGAGCCTGGCGCTCGGTGCTCCCCTCTCCCTGGTTACCTCCCTTACCCATGCTGCCTGTCTACCCGGATGCCCTGTGCACTACGGCTCCGGGCGCCCGCGGCTCGCAGCACAGACGGTCCCTCTCCTGGCGGCAGTGTGCGGTCGGCGCCCTCCTCGTTTTCGGCTTTTGTCTTCTACTCCTCCTCCCACCGCGCCTCCTCCCCTCGCCTTCGCTCCTCCTCGCCTTCACTAGCTAGCCAGTACCCCAGCCTTCCCTCCGGAGTACCGCTGGCTTCCCAGTGCCCACAAACGGTCCCCTTCCTCCGCCCACCCTCGGCCCGCCTGCTGTGGACTTTTGCCTCTGGTGAAAACTCCAGGGTAGCTCAGGGCCTCGACGCCTCCTCCCCCAACCCCTCTGGCTCCCCCCGCTCCCGGCTCCGCATCCTCCCGAGTTCCCCGCCACCCAGGTTTCCACAGTGATCAGCAGAGCGCCTGCACCAATCAGGGCTCGTCGCCCCGCCTGCCATTGGCCCAGGAGGATCTTTCGAAGGCCAGCGGGCTGGAGCGACGGGTCCGCGGCTCCCCCTCCCTCGCGCCCGCCCGCATGGAGTTAAACCCTGCTGGGCGGCCGGCGACGTGTCTGACCTCCACCTCCCTTCGCTGGCTGAAGCGGGGGAAGCCGGAGTAGATCTCTGAGGAGCTGGGAGGGAGAGCGGGGGCGGCGGCTGGGCTTTTCTTTGCGCGCTTCTAAGCGCGAGCGCGCTCGGCCCTCGCTCCGGGGATTTGCACCTGATGCTCGCACAAAGGAGGCGCTGCGGCTGTGGAGAGCAACGCTCGGCCTCCAGCTGAACACGGCCCCCTTCTGGGCTGTCATGCCTAGATGACATCTCTCCCTGGCTAGCTGGGATTCAGACTCCCGTATCTCACATTGTCTAAGAGATCCATGTTGTTTGTGGCTTTCCTGCAGCCTTCCTAGAGAAAGGAGCCGGGAGTGGGTCTCTGTTTAACCAGGGCTCTGAATCCTTTCATTAGACTATCTTGGGGGGAAAAAAAACCTGTGGAACCTCTGCTTTCTTCCTAGTGCTAAGTGTTGCGGGGGTGGCTCCTAGGGAGGATTCCAGGATGAACTGGACCCTGTTTTTGGCTTCGACTGAGAAAGAGTTCACAAGACTGATTGGGAAACAGGGAAGCAATAAAAGCCCGCGATTCGACAGTAGTGCACCAATTGCAGGAAAGAAAGACACTGATACCAAGGGAATAGGAAGAGCGGCCCTATTCACTAAAGTCTCAACACAACCCTATGATATTGCTATAGCTAACTTCAAAATGAAGAGTCTGAGGTTAGGAGAGATAAAATGATCAAAACGCACTTGTTTTCTGGAGGACCCGTTTGGCCTCTTCCACGGCTCTTTCCAGAATCTGGGGGTCCCTAGTTCTTCATGGCACTGGTCCAAAGGAAGTATCTAGTGCAGAGGGTAATGCCATTCCCACTGTCCCTCCCATGGTATCATCTCATTCTGTCCTGGCATCCATCAGGAGCATCCTTTCTTCATTCTACAAACTCCAGACTCAAGGAGTGTGTGAAGCTTCTTCAGCTTAGAGGAGAGGAGACAAACATCCCAACAGTACAGCCTGCCCAAAAGATAAGATCGGATGAAGAAAGTGTGGTCGCCATGTCCATACTGTCAACAATCAGAAGCCTGAGGCAGGATAGTACCATGAGTTCAAGGCTGGCCTGGGCTGCAAAGCAAGATCCTGTAGGGGATGGGCCTTGACTATGCATAAAGAGCAAGACTGGCTTTTGTGCATGTTAAAGATGTACTATAAGAAAGTCAAGGAAGCTGTTTTGTATTTGTTTGTTTGTGTTTTTTTTCTTTTTCTTTTTTTTTGTTTTTTGTTTTTTGTTTTTTGTTTTTCAAGACAGGGTTTCTCTGTGTAGCTCTGGCTGTCCTGGAACTCACTCTGTAGACCAGGCTGGCCTCGAACTCAGAAATCTGCCTGCCTCTGCCTCCCAAGTGCTGGGATGAAAGGCGTGCCCCACCACTGCCCTGTGTTTGTTTGTTTTCAAAAGATGGGATACCACAATACACAAATAACTTTAATGAAAATTTTTTAGAGTTTTAAAGCTCAGAGGGATGAATGAAAGCTGAAAGGGAACACCAATTACGTGTCTCACAGCAGAAGCTTTGATGGCTGAAAAAGACCAAGTGAGAGGCCCCGAGAATGGGCTGCAGCAGACTGCAAATGAAGGCAGGAATGAATGGATAGCTCAGCCAGGCCTGGCGTGAGCCAGGCCTAGAGCGCAAGCTGGTAACATCCCCACATGCCTAAAGGTGGACATGAAGACAGTGGAGAAGAGCATTCAAAATCCACCAATCAAGGGTGCACTGTGATGGGACCAACCCGACATTGTCCTCTGCCCTCTTCCTGTTCCTGACTGACTGTTCTTCCTGCTTAGATGGACTGAGGCCATTCTCAGGGAAAACCTTACAGCATTCAACTTACCCTAGAACTACTTTGGAAAAAAGGCTATCTCAGACACAGAGGGACACAGTTCCTTTGGCTTCTGCCTGTCCTCGAACCCCCAGCAGCACCAAGAACTGCAGTTTCCTGGGACCCCATCAGGACAGCATTGTGATTATTGATCTTTATCAGGAACAAGAAATCAGCTTGGGTGGCGTGGAGCCCAGACTCTCTCAGCATGCCAAATGGGCAAAAGACACCAGGCCCAGTCCTCATGTGTGTGGACTCTCATACACATGGTTCTCACTGAATGGGCGAGCACAGCTGTCCTTCAAGGACACTCTGGTGGCTGCTGGAGACAGCTGCTCCATAGAAGGAAGAGTATAGTTGCTCAGGATTTAGTGAAAGAGGCTCACATCCTTCAACTACCCTGCATGTTGTAGGGTGTTAGGAGGGAACAGAAGATACAGGGCCTTGTGAGCAAGTCCAGTAAAGAGAAAGCTCAGAGGAGATAACATTCTGCTGTCTTCCATCTCTTCTTTTCATTGTTGGTCAATATGGCCACGCCGCCCCAATCTTTAAAATTCTCCCTCACATTGCCTGTTTCTCATGTCCTCAACCCCCAACTCTAAATGCTTGTTTATTATCAGATCTGCTGCCTAAGCAGCCCATGCTTGCTTTACTTCCTGTCCCCATCCCCACCTCTCGGGTCATTGCACACTTTCCAATAGGTTGGTCAGCTTCCAGTGATAGTAACAAACACCATGAGATCAGCCTAAACTTGGAAATGGTTTGTCTGGGCTCACAGTTTTAGAAGCTTCAGGCTGTGTCAGTTGATCTTGTTGTCTGTGGTTTAACAACAGGACAGAACATGTGCAAGAAAGAGATAAAGGTTAGGAAGGGTCCCAGGGCTGAGAGAAAGCCTAGTCCATAAAGAGCCTGTCATACAAGCAAGGGACATGGGCTCAGATCCCCAGCACCCACATGGAAGCTGGGGGTAATGGTGCATGTCTGCAACCCTACTTCTGGGGTTAGTTCTCCAGAGCTGAGGAGCAGTATACCCAGTTGGTGAGCTCTGGGTTCAATGTGAGGCTCTGTCTTAAAAGATAAACTGGAGAGCCATGGTCAAGGATACCTGGTGCTAATCTCTGTTCTCCACATGCACATGCACCCACACATACATGCATGCACATGTGCGCCTACCTATACCCATGCAGTCTGACACATATACACACACAGAGAGGGAGAAAGCCAGAGTTAGGATCCTATTGTTTCCTTCAAGGGCATATCTCCAATAATGTGGAGATAGTCCCATTAGGCTTCACCTCTTAAAGGCCTCATTGTTTCCCACTAGTGCCACATTCGGCACTTTGAATTTGAGGTCAGCCTGGACTGCAAGACCTTATCTCGATGTTGGGTGTGCTACCACACACCTTAATCCCAGGACTCAGGAGACAGAAGCAGGCAGATAGGTTTCTGTAAGCTGATAGGTGATACACTCAGGATTTTGGGAAGAAGTGACTTTATTTTTATGTAAATTATAGTGGGGATGCTCTGCTCCCAGGCAACAACGAAAAAAAAAGATGCACCTCTTACTCTGAAGATTGTCATGGTACCAGAAGATGCCATGCGAGCTTCCAAGGGAAGGAAGCAATCAATAGTCCTACCGAGCTGCAACACCTATGAGCCAAAGGTTGTCCGATAGAAGCTAGTTAGCCTGAAACCATACACACACACACAAACAAAAAACCCAGACCCATAAGGTTGCATTCATATAATTTTGTATATATGTACTTGTATATGTGTATGTAACAATAATAACCAAAGAAAAGCTATCAATTTGAGTGGGGGACATAAAGAAAGAAAGGTGGGTAGAGGGAGAAGGAGGAAGGAAGAAAGTGATATAATTATATTTTAATTAAAATATAAAAGTATTTCAATCTTAAAAATTTTTTTAAAGAGGAACAAGAAATAATAAGAAATGAGTGACTGGGTACTAAATCCTAGAGTGCCAAGTTTAAAGAGGTCTAAGGAAAAGAACCAGACTGACTGCATAGGTTTAGAGGAGCGTCCTTTATCTGTGAGTGAATACATCAAAGCATAAGGGATAATGGCTGCTCTGCACACTCAGAGAACCCAGGCTTGGTGAGGTAAACCTAGTCTGCAGTCCTCACATCAGACAAGATTGTTGCTTTTACACAACCCTGCGTCTTTTTCATGGGAGAACATTGACATGATGGACAGACCACTGGTACCAGAGAGTCAGATCCTTGTCTACATTCTGGTGCTTGTTGGATGCATCATTTTGGACCAGATCACCTGATTTATCTGAGCCTCAGTCTTCTCAACTGGAAAGTGGGTGTAACACCTCTCTCACTGGATTATAAAGATAAAATCAGACAATTAAGATGAGAATTGAAAACACTGAGAAGTCTACAGAGAACTTCATTGCTCATCTTGCTGCTGTTGTTACTGTAGTCCTTGGCAGCAGGGTGTTGGTATTGGTGCTAATGGTTTGTTTCTGTCATTAAGCTTTCTTGGAACATTCACTATGCACCTAGGACTGTGTTCACAGCTCTGAAACATTCATCTGTTTCCCTCATAATAGTGCCGAAAAGTAGGACCCATCCTTCTCATTTCACCAAGAGAGGCTGCATAGCTTGCCCAAGGTCCCACAGCTTCTAAGCACTAAGGGGATTTGTGTGATCTATAATCCACACCATTTCTACCAAATCTGCCTGGACGAGTCAGGTCTAAACAGTAGGAAAATGGTTAAGCTTAAAACTATTCTTTCAAGCACTCAAGGATATTTATTGAATTCCCAGCAATGCCAAGGGCAGAGTAAACAAGGCAAGCAACATCTGTGGATCTAGCAGCCTTCACTAGGAGAGAGCGTGGCCCCAGAGACCTTGGGCTTTCCTTTCAAGTGCATTAGGTTCACACACATTTGCTCATGTCGAAATATCATAGCTTTTAGATCTTGAAGGACCTCATTTTAAGATGGCTAAGGACCAACACAGATGAAAGAATTTATCAAGGCTACATAGAAATAAAGACCTGGACAAGGACTAGAAAGTCTGAGTCAGAAGTTCTGACTTAAAGGTCTTTGTATGTAGTGGTGTGTGTGTGTTTACATACATATTCATACGTATGTGGAAGCCAGAGGCCTACATTACCAGTCTTGTTTGATCAATTTCCACCTTCATTTTTTGAGGCAAAGTCATTCACTGAACAGCAAGCTTGCCATTTTGGCTAACCTGGCAAGTATGTGATATGTGACCCAGGTTGAGAACCACTGGGTTAACAGTTGTTGCTGGTGCATCCTGGTGCTTCCAATGGCTTCTGTGACAACTGTGTAACATAATGTACAACTACGTAAGACACCATAGTACATAACACTTCTAGACAGAAATATGACCTGTGCACACAGTCAGCATGTTGGAGCTAGAAGCGTTTTAGTATCTTATCTAATTATTTGATTGGTCAGATAGGAAACTGGTTTCATGAAGCTAGGTGGCTGCAGAATGAAATCCAGGTCTTGGCTTCTAGTCCAGGGCTCTTTTCCCAATGAAATTTGAAGGAATGCAAAGGGCTAGGCACACATGTCACCCCCATGCTTTCGTGGTTCTTTCTTTCCATGTATTCCATAAAGTGGGACAGATGTGTTCTGCTACACAACCAACTTTGTGAGGCTCAGAAGTACTGCTGAGGAAAGGGAGCCACAGGGGCAGAGCTGAAGCAGAGAGCTGTGATCACAGACCTGGGGCAAGAACCTGCAAGGGCATATGGTGCCGGCAGGGCCAACAAAGACATACTCATGGAAGCCTAGTAATGGTCTGGTTTTTACCTTTAAAACAGAGGCTAGGGACATAGTTCGGTTGGAGGACCTGAGTTTGGATCCCTCATGTCCACACATGATGTGATGGTGACACACACATCTGTAATCCTATGGCAAAGGATAGGAAGAAAGCAGGATGATTCTTGGGGCTTGCTGGCCAGCCAGTCTCCATAATTGGTGATTTCCATGTGCACACGGACACAGACAGAAAGACAGACAGGCAGACAGACAGGGACAGAGAGAAAAAGAGAAAGACAGAGACAGGCAGACCAGGGATCTAGTGTCTACAGCAGTTAGAAAATCTGTTTTCCATGTCTAAGAACAGGATGGACTATTCTGAAGCTAAGAGGCTGGTGAAAAACAGAGTAAGAATAGAGCAGTCTAGGCACCTTCACCATCACTCTCTTACTGAAGAGACATATGGATCCTGGGTAAAATACACAAATGCTACCACATGATCAGGTTCCAACTGCTTCTATGGCACAAAGGCCTTGCCAGATCTGATGACCTGTCCAGATCCCCATAGAGCTGGCAGCACTGCTCAGCTTCAGATCCCACCCTTAGAGGTGACAGCATCCTTTCCTGGCCCAGTCATTTAATATCATTGGCCATCTTCATCTGGAAGCCAAGTGGAGCTGCTGACAGTTAGGAGACCAGTATGATGTTTAAAGGGCACCCAATGGAGGCAGCCTCTGTCTAAGCTCCTCACCATCACTGTGCCTCTCTTGACTCTTCCCTCTCTTGTAAACATGGTGGTGTTGAGTGGGGTTACCTCTAGTCTCCTTTCCCATCTGTGATTTCACTGGTGGCTCCAAATTCAAGCCTCCACCTGTCCTATTTCAAGGTACTGGTTGAGGCTGCAGTTATGTGCAGGGGCCAACCCATCTCAGGTACAGGCTCACTGAGTCATCTGAGAGTCCTATCTGGTCCCAGCAGGCTGGCAGATGCTAGGGGCCCGCCTGCCTTAGTAGACCCACGTTTGGAGCAACAGAGACAGAGGGACTCACCTCTCCTTGCTCCTGCATAGGCCATGACTCTGGTTGTTGATACTAGGAACATTTCTTTATCTATTTACCATTCTGTTAAGCCCTTCAGGCAGACCTTCACCCTCTCACAATCCCAACAGGTGGGCCAAGTTAACTCCAAGCCTAGTGGACTCTAAAGTGCATTTCTTCTCTCTCTCTCTCTCTCTCTCTCTCTCTCTCTCTCTC
>NW_022196904.1:141233863-141235711 GCF_008632895.1 Mastomys coucha
GGTCTGTCCTTGAACTCAGAAATCCGCCTGCCTCTGCCTCCCAAGTGCTGGATTAAAGGTGTGCACCACCACCGCCCAGCTCAGAGTTAAATTCTTGATGAGGATGCTTATTAAACATTTGTAGAATTTGATTGCAAAGAAAACTCTGGGGAAAAAAGTGAAATCATGCATCCGGCACAGCAGCTGGGATGTCCTGCCTTGCAGGGATGTGCTTCCAGGTCCTCAGAAGTGCATATAGTAAAAAGTCCTACTGTTGGTTTAAACACTCCATTCACAGACCAGATTCACCTGTCAACTGATGTGTGTTGCAGGCTTATACATGTTAACATGTGTACGGGCACATACACCCATATGTGTGTATGTGCACTTGTGTCTGTGTGTCAGATATTGGTGTCAGGTGTCTCCCTTGATTGTTCTCTACCTTATATATTGAGGCAAGGTCTCTCACTTGAACATAGAGCATATTTATTCCACTTGTCTAGCTGGCCATCTTGCTTTGAGGATCTCATGCCTCAACCTCCTGAGTGCTGGGGTTATGTGTGAACCATTGCATATGCCTGGCCCACATATGTGAGCCGGTGAAGAAAAAAGCCTTTATCACATAGCCAGGTCACCTCAAAGGTGGGAAATGGCTACTCAGTCTGTACAAAGGTTTGTCTCTGGGTCTGACCTGAGGTCAGCTGGGCTGCCAAAACAGACAGAAAACTGGAGGATACCAGGTCTCAGTCTCTTCAGTGCTGGGATTATGTGTGAGCCACTGCATGTGCCTGGTACATATGTGTGGGGTTTGGGCGAGCTAAGCCATCTCCACAGCTTCAATCCTTCTTGCATGCCATTGGACAGTGCTTCACTGTTATTCATTCAGACAGCATCTGAGAGGCACTATGGTGGCTCTGGTGGTATGCCACTTTAGGTGATGTGACATATATTTCTCAGAATTCCCTTGCTCATAGTCCTGGGCTAGGGCTAGTCATGACAGACACATGTGCAAGATTTGGAAGGCAGAAGTGAAGTGCAGCCATTTTGTTATGCTCTGTAGATTGTGCTGAAAAGATGTAAGAGGCACCCTATGAATGGTCCTTAGGCTGCTCCCTACTTTGCAGATCAGGAGCAGCTACTGGGCGTATAGGTCATTTAGCTCCAGAGCCATGTAAATGGGGCTCTGAGGTAAAAGACAAAGCTTATCTCATAGGTCATCTAAATTACTGAGATGGCAGGGTCTGGGGATATGCAAAGTCCTGGGTTCCATCCCCAACACCCCATAACACACACGTGGTAGCTCATGCTTCTTATCCTTGCACCAGAGAGATGGAGACAGGAGGATCAGGAGTTGAAAACCAACCCAGGCTTCATGAGATTCTGACTCCCCAAAATAAATAAATTCTGGGCAGGAGAAATGGCTCAGTAGGTAAAGGTTGCTTGCCACCAAGCCTGACAACCTGAGTTCAATCCCTGGAACCCACATGATAGGGGGAGATTTTTACATGTGTGCTTTGTTACACGTATGTCCCACCCTACCAATACATAAAAGATATATAAATTTTGTCACTTTAATTCCTGATTGCTCTGTTAGGTATATGACTTAATGAGAATCCCAAGTGCAACACACAGGGCCTTTCTTTGTATACTGATAGGCTGTGGGAGCTGGTCCTATCATGGCTCAGTGAGTTACCAAGCTGCCTGGCTACTGAGAGAATAGGGGGCTAGCAGGAGGACAGGGCAGGGGACACTGGGGTAGGATAGGA
This sequence comes from Mastomys coucha, assembly GCF_008632895.1. Lineage (NCBI taxonomy): Eukaryota > Metazoa > Chordata > Mammalia > Rodentia > Muridae > Mastomys > Mastomys coucha. The sequence continues at coordinate 141,235,609 of NW_022196904.1, forward strand.
GCTTTGAGCCACAGAAACAATGTTTAAAAAGTCTCAACATAGCCGGGCGGTGGTGGCGCACGCCTTTAATCCCAGCACTTGGGAGGCAGAGGCAGGTGGATTT
>NW_022196904.1:141235816-141242072 GCF_008632895.1 Mastomys coucha
AAAAGTCTCAACAAAACCCATTACTTTGCATGTTAATTGGAAACAACAATAAAGCCACTGGCTTGCCTGGGCCTTGGGGCTGTGTCTACTCAGGGTTAAAACACAGACCTTTGGGCTCTGCCCACCAGTTGGCTCAGCCAAACAACTGAAAGTTATTTTTCTCTGTGTTAATTCTGAGGCCAAAGACCTATGCGTGGCATGGGAAGTGAGAGGTCATGGCCACCATAATATGCTGCTCAAGCTGTCCAGGGAGGAAGAGACAGCTGTTTGAGTTTTAGTTTCTAATCTGCCACAGAGTGAGACTTTCTGAAATAAGACAAAAACAAATTGTCAGTGCAATGTCATAGAAAATGGGATAGGAAAATGTCAGATGAGACTTCAAAAGTGGAGAGGGGTAACACAGAGATTAGAGCACAGAGGGCGGGAGGGATGGCTCAGCCATGAAGAGCACTGGGTGGGCATGCAGGCACGAGCATACACACACACAAACACACACACAAACACACACACACATACACACACACACACACACACACACACACACACACACACAAGCAGCTCACAGCCACCTATAACTCCAGTCCCAGGATATCTGACACTCTCTTCTGACCTCTTTGGGTGCCAGGCATGCTCAAGGTACACAGATATACACAACCAAAGGGGGGGATTAGAAAAAAGAAAGAAAGAAAAGAAAAAGAATAGCTGTTAAGGAGGGATTCTCTTTAGAGTTCTAAGCATGGAAGTATGAATATAACCCGCAATTTATCATATCCATCAAAATAACTCAAACAAGGGCCCACAAGAGGACTTAGCAGGTAAACACACTTGCCACCAAGCCTAATGGCCTGAGTTCAATCTCCAGAACTTATGGTCAAGGGGTGATCCAACTCCCATAAATAGTCCTCTGGGCTCCACAAGCATGCCTGCACTAACACATGCCATGCATCACATGAACACACATGTGTAGTAGTAATATAACATTTTAAAAGATATTAAAAGACTACTAGAAGAAGTCAAAGGTTCATAGTCTATAATGCTAATTGCCCTGATATGATCATATACTATGTTCATACTATATACATATAACATACTCTCATATCGCGTGTCATACATCTAGGCAAATACTGCATCTAATTAAAAAATTGTTGGTGTTTTGGGCTCAGAGTCTTTATAGCCCTAGAGAACCTCAAACTTGATATGTAGCCAAAGATGGCCTTGAACTCCTGATCCTCCTGCCTCCATTTCCTGAGTACTGGGATTCAAGAGGTGCACCACCACATTCAGCAAGCGAAGACATTTTTTAAAAAGAAAATGGAATGCAGAACCAACTCAGTATCTGAGCCCATATTTTATTCGCTCAGATGTAAAAATGACTTCACCCCATTGCTAGAAGCATTCCTAAATGCTGACTCCCAGTTACAGCACTTTTCTAGTCTCAGACCAGCAACCAGCAATTTGTGGGAAGTGTATTGTGCAGACCACACTTTGAGGATGCCTGCCCATGCTGCCCCCCAAGGCCCCGGACTTCTGCCTTCAGTCTGCTGCTTAGGCACTGCCACAGAGGGTCCTGCCTCTTGGTGCAGGACAAAGAAAACAAGCCTGTGAGCCACTCATTCATGACTTTGCTTCTAGACCAGGCCAAGGCTCAGGCTGTCCATCTGTAGGGGGGAGTGCAGGCAGGACAGCTAGATAATCTAAATGACTTGAAGTGTTTTCCCATGCATGGTTTCAACCGAAGGACTTGTCAAGGAGCACATTTTTGGCCATGTGGAAACAGAGACAGAACTAGTAGTGTTTTGCTACGCCCAGCCTCAGCCAAAGGATTCCTGAGGTCTGTCTGACCCTAAGAACACCCATGCTGTCTCTGGGCCTCAAGACACAGAAAGACACAGAAAAACACAGAGGGAGAAAGACTGATCTCTTTTCTGTAAGATACACTGCAGGCTGGAGGCAGTGAGGTCTGTAAGAAGCGCAGGGCCTTTAGTCCCTCAAGGCTTCTGGGACAGGGTGGGGGTTAGGCCTTTGGACATTTAGACTCCCTTGAAGTGCTCAGCAGCGAGGGCAAAAGTAGATTTTTTTAAAAGGCATTTGTTTATTTATTTGGGGGGGGGTGCACATGCCACCGCATTCACATGGAGGTCAGAGGGCAGCTTTCAAGAGTTAGTTGTTGGGTGTGGAGAGCCGTGAACCGCCACACCTCAAAGATGGCGCTGGCTGCCGCCCCCCCCCGCCAGTCTGATGGCGAGCACTCTTGAAGTAAACAACTCCTTATTTGGTTATGGGCTGAGTCAACTGGCTTGCTTCCGCTATGTGGGCCTGTTAGATAGCACCACGTGGCTTTACCTAGGTGGCTGACCATACAGTATTTAACCTGTGGGTTGGCTTTCCTCGGAGTCAGTCAGTCAGTCAGTCAGTCAGAAGATTGTTCAAAGGTTCCTGAATAAACTGCTGGAGAAGAGCCCGAGAGTGTGTTGCGTCATTCTTGCTGGTCGAGTGTGGTCGCGACAGTTGGGAGCTGGAGAGATGACTCCGCAGTAAAGAACACTGGCTGCTCTTCCAGAGGATCTGGGTTCAACTCTCAGCACCCGCACGGCAGCTGACAGCTGTCTATAATTCCAACCCCAGGGGATTGAGCACACTAACACAGATATACATGTAGGCAAAACACCACTGAGTATGAAATAAAAATAAATAAATCTTTTTTTTTTAAGTCAGTTTTCTCCTTCTACCATGTGGGATCTGGGGGTTGAACTCAGGTTGTCAGGCTTTGCAGCAAGTATTGCCTGAGCCATCTCATCCACCCAAGAGTGGACATATATGATGACCACAGTGAAGAGACTTTCTGTGGGTGCCTCTTATTTCTAGCCCCTAGAGGGAACAAAGAGTGTCCTATTTATAAATAAAGCACATATGTGGGTGCACAATGCAAATAGATCGGAAACAGATCTGGTACTTCCTCTTCTCTGTTAGTCCATCCACCACAGTGTCAGTCAGAAAACACTAGCTGGAAAATTACAGAAATAAATAATCCACACATTTTAAATACACTGTATTGTAAGGTGTTGCCATACTCACTCTACTTTATTATTAGTTATCACTGTTAATCTTCTACTGAGCCTAATTTGTAAATTAAACTTTACCTGAGTGTGTACATACAAGAACAAACACTAATAAGACCCCACGCTATTGGTGCTTTCAGACGTCTGCAGAATGGTTTGGCATGTATTCTCCAAAGATAAGGGGGCGGGGCTTCTGCAGTGTTATCTATATAGGTTATGATAAGAAAGGGGGGGGATATCTTTACAACATTCCTTCAGGTTGTAATAATGGGAAAGGCCTGAGACACACTAATTAAGGGCTCTCTGGTCCTGTCTTTATGCAGCCGGATGCCACAAGTCACTGCAGTTTGGGCACTGTGGATCACTGGCACCTCTAGGCTTATGAGCCCTCATAAGCCCTCATGTTGCTCCTTGACTCACTGTGATCTCAGAGTTGTGGTGGGAAGCTACCAACATACCTTGGGCTCCTTATGAGAAAGCCTGAGAGGTCTGGGGCAGGCTATGCTTACTCCATATAAGCCAACCTGTGCCCTGTAACTGCTCCAAGATAGGACCTCAACCCTATGGCTGTTCTGGAAGAACTCTCTCCGTCTTGCCCCCTCACAGAGACCCTAGTGCCCTTGGAGCCAACCTCACAGGGACTCTAGTGGCAGCAGCTCCTCGATAGAGCCCCTCTACCCAACTCCAACACCCCCGAAACATTCCCTCACTCCCCATCCCACACCCACCCTGGCCTGAGCTGGCCTACTCTCTAGGAGCTTCCTGACAGCCTCCCTTTCTTTCCTCGACTTAAGAGATCTGAAAATGCAGGCTCGGTCCTGTTCTTGCTAACAACTGCTCTCATATTTAGAGGAATCAAAAACTCCTCATGACAAGCTAGCTGTTGTGTGGGTTTAGAAAGTCGAGTTCATTCCTGTCTCATGAACTTAACCCAGACCACCACCCATGCCTGAAGTATTCCTCTTTGGCCCATGTCCACGTTTGGCTCAAAAGCCATACTCCAGAGCTTCCCCTCCCCACCCCCGCCCTATGCCACCCTGTTCCCCTCTTACATTGCACATAGATGCTATGCTTTGGAATGGATGGTCTGCTGGTTTATCATTGTCTTTCTTTCCTCCAGAATGTTAATTTCCTCAGGCTGGGAACCAGGCCCATCTTACCCACGAGTATATACTCAACCCATAGCAAAAGCCTGGCACATGCTTGGCGTCCGGTATTGGTATTATTCGTTGATAAAGTGAATGTGTGACAGGAGAGGATAGGGGCTAGAAGGGCACCAAGATTAACATGTGAAGGAGCCAGTTGGCAGAGAACTGGAAGCCTTTTCTTTCTTGGTAATATACAGGATGTGTGGGGAACACCTGTGATGTACAAGATGGGGAAGGGCAGGTGACATGTAAATGACATAAAGGGTCATTAGACTCTCAGACAAGTACTTTTGGATACATGCCTTCCCCTAGTCACTAGCCCAGTCCAGTTTTCTCAGGAATGCCTTTCTCTTTCCTCATATACTGTCTGTTTTTATTACCTTACTTTGGGCCTCTGGAGCCATCCTTTATCCTTCGACACAGGAACCTGGAAATCTTAAGTGCCTCCTGGACTCAGATCACCACCTATAAGGGACCCAGAGTCCACCCCATGGTCCTCCCATTTCAGACTCTCACTAAGGTTGCACAAGGGTGGATGATAAGAAGAGGGGACTGAGGGTATTGCCCAGTGTTCTCCAGGGTACAAGCCTTTCTCTTCTTGGTCATCTGTCTATAGTAGCAGTTAAATGGAGGGATAAGGGTTAAGCTTACACCTACTCCTTAGGTGGCCTATAGAAGGATAGGTAATAGGCTTAGTCGCCATCCCTAATGTACCGGAAGGGTTGGTAGCACTGATGGGTTCCTGCTGCCCCTTATGATAAGAGCACTGTCATAACTTCTGAATAATTTCCATGAAAAAAAAAAGGTGCATTTCCCACACACCTGATCCAGGACTAGTATAAAGTCCCGGGGGTTTTCATCTGTGTGGAATTTTTGCATTTTTAGTCTTCCTGACTCAGCCAAAGTAATCGTGTAGAGTGTGTTCCAGGGAAGAAAGTGTAAACAGTGGCAAATACCCAGCATGTACCAGCCTGTGCTGGATCCTGTAGAGCTCTCTCTCACCGATGGGCCAGTCCCTGCAGAGTAAGTTTATTCTTATTTCACAGAATAGGAAGCACACACTCAGAGACAGCTCTTCACCCCAAACTGCAAAGTTATTCAATGGAAACTCAACAGAACAGCTCATGTTTCCTCAGCACACAGATATGTGCTGAAGGAACTGTAGTTGGGTTACATAGAGATATCTACTATGCAATCCACCAGCAAGACAGGTTTCAGTGTCAGGGAGCTAACATAGTTAACAAAGCCAAATAACATGGCAGAACAGCAGGAGGAGCAAATGAGAGGAATTTCAATGGCTGGGAACTAAAACCGCACAGGCCAGAAAGCTGGAGCTCTGGTGTAGTTCACACTCTGCCTATGAACCTGCAAGCAGTTCATTCTCCCCTCAGTGCTCATAGTGGTAAGAGAGGCTGCAGGCTGAGTAGCCTTAATCCAAACCCTTGTGGTATGGTTACTCTTGATAATTCCCTTGAGATTTAGAACCACCTCGAAGACTCATCTGGGTGTGAAGGTGTTTCCTGAGAGGTTTAAGTGAGGGGGAAGACCCACACTTATGTCTGCTGGAACCCAGGACTGGATAAAATGGAGAAATGGCTGAGCACCAGCATTCACAGCATATGGCCAGCACCATGGTCCTCCCATCATGGCCAGAGCCACCCTCATCACCAAGCCTTCCCTGCCAAGATGGACCTCGTCCTCAAACCTCAAGCCCAAATGTAACTTTCCTCCCTACCTTGGGCTGCTTCTGTCATATGTTTAGTGATTGCAGCAAGAAAAGTAAGCACCGACACAACCCTCACAAGTCCCTGGGTTAAAGCTGGGCTTGGTGCTGCATGCCTGTAACGTCATACTCAGAAGACTGAGACAGGAGGATTGTGAGTTTGAGGCCAACCTGTCTCAAAGAAAGAAAAGAAGGAAAGAAGGATAGAAAAAAGGAAAGGAGAAAAGAGGAGAGGAGACAGGGGAGGGGGAGGGGAGAGGAGAAAAGAAAGGAAAAGAAAAGAGAAGTCAGGGGAGTAGAGGGGAGGGGAGGGAGGGAGAAGAGAG
>NW_022196904.1:141242241-141250573 GCF_008632895.1 Mastomys coucha
AAGGGAAGGGAAGGGAAGGGAAGGGAAGGGAAGGGAAGGGAAGGGAAGGGAAGGGAAGAGGAGAAAAATCTCCAGGTTTGGGAGCAGTTTGGATTTTGAATTTGCAGATTTCCTGACTTGGTATACAGCATTCTAAAATCCCCAAACTCCAAAATCTGAAGCACTTCTGCTCCAAGTCTTTTGGGTAAGGGATATTCAACTTGTTCCATTTACAAAGGCTTTCCAAGCTCAGCTGGCCCATGGCTCAGATCAGTCAGTGTCTTGAGCTCACTCAACCTTTCTGGACATGCTGACGTTGTATTTGAATTCTCTTCTGACTGGCTGCCACACTTTCGGCTTCAAGTCATGAAAGCTGAAGATGTCCGTTCCCTCCTTCATCACATGCCTGCCTTCTTTCCCATCATTTGGGTTTCCCTCATCTATCCTTTCCTGCCTCCATCTTTCTGCCAGAAGTATGATGTCTCAGCTTGCTGCTGCTTTCCAAGTCGTCCCTCAGACTCAGTTCTGCCCCAGCCCATGGATGCTACCAGAACCATCTTGTTACACGAGCATGAAGCTATTCTCTCTTCCAAGTCCTCAGTGACCCCAACACTTAAAGCCATCATTCCATCCTCTAAAACCTTCTGGTTCTGGTCCTAACCTTCCCTTATTATCCACACATGTGCATGGATCTCTGAGCAGGTAAACAGGCTGGAAGGCCCCAGAAGGACTGGCAGGGCAGCCATGAGTGACCGAATGTAACAACAGTCTAGACCAGAGCACCATGGAGTTCTTTGCCGTTTGGATGGTGATTTATGCTCTGCAAAACAATATTGACTTTTTATAAGATTTTCCCAATCCCCCGTGACTACCAGCCAACCTGCCACCTCTTGTTTTATAAGTTCCAGAGATGAAATTGTTTCATGATGAGCCACCAAGGATTACAACCTAGGTTCCTAAACTCTCAGGTTCAAATGTCTTTTTCCTCTTATGCATTCTTAGGTATCTCCTAAGATCTCCCCAAAGGAAACACCCTTTCCCTAAAAACCCTTTCCCTCCTCCCGAGTACACATGTTAAGATAGTCTCATGTAGCCTAGACTGGCTTCACATTCACTCAATGTGTAGCCGAGACTGACTTTGAACTTCTGATTCTCTTGCCTTCATTTCCAGAGTTCTAGAATCACAGGTATGCACCTCCATGACCCATTTTTGTGGTGCTAGCAATAAACCCCAGGGTGTCATGCATGCTCAGTAAACACTTTACCAGCAACATTTTTAGTTTATCAAAGGCTTTTTATATGAATGCTAAACAGCTTGGGGCAAGGCTGCAGGGATGACTCAGTTCCAGCTTCAGTCCTGGAAGTTTCCAGACTAATATGCCTTTGACCTTGGAAAGACCAGATGTCAAAGCCCCCTGGACACAGGTCTTCCAAAGTGCTCTTTGTGAGTAAAGAGCAAGTGGGCAGTTTAACCTCCCTCTGCTCCATCCCTACTCAAGTCACCAGGCTCCTGATGCAAGAGATCTCACAAGGCCCCCAGTGGTATTTCATTCTGGCATGAGGCCCCCGGCCTGCAGCATAAAGCCTTCCTCCAACTGCCAAGTTGCAGATGGGCTTGATTGTTCCAAGGTTGTTGAGGTTCAGGAGAACAATGCCAAGGGCATCAAGATGACGTCAGTGAACCAGACGCTGCTGCCCTTCACCTGAAATGGCCTAGGATCCACTTTAAGAGGACCCTACAGCTGTGCCTTTGCCCTTGGCCCTCCCTGGCACAGAAAGTGCCAACCTGGAAGAAGACTGCCCGCCCCCACTGTTTGCAAGTCTAGATGTTCTGTGGATTTACCACATAAACATAAAGGTCAGAGGTGAGAGGTTGTGGGTTTATTCAGGGAGAAGCTACAGATCTCTCTAATTACTGTGTTCCTGTGTCTCATGCTGTGGAGCATGAAGCCTCGGAGGGAGTGACACTTTCTCTCCTTTGTGGCCCTAGCATGTGCTGGTAGCCAGTCGAAGTTCAATATAGAAGGTGTTCTGACTTTACAGCCAGTAATGCTCCTTTAACCCAAAGTGGGCTCTTTGCACAGTGTCTCTCTCTATCAGAGCATTGAGTTGCCCGGGACCTTTCTTGTCTTTGGAATTCTCCAGCCCAGCTTCAGGAAGGTAAGCATTAGTCCTAGGAGATTGTCAACATCACACACAGAGAGAAATGTTATACCCATAGCCAGGCTATTCCTGCTTCCAGCTTCCTTTTGGGAAAAAAACCCAGGGAAGAGAGTCCAATGTGCCACCAGAAGTCTTGAGGGCCCACTTCAAGCAGACTTTGCCAGTGTCATCTGTAGACAGTAGAGAGAGACCTGGGCTACCACTTATCCTGGATTCCCTCACCCCCTGAATCACAAAGATACACCTGCCTCCTCCTACGCTTAATGATTAGCATCAGGGGAGGGGGGTCAACGACCCTGGACTCATAGCCCTGGGGAAGCTGGCCAGGCCCTTATTTACAAAGTGCCTCTCCTATATCATCTCTACATCTAAGTTTTGGGGGTAGCATTAGCTTGAGTTTGATGAAGTATTGGATAAATGGTCTGAGGTCAGGTAGCCAAGGCTCAATAGGCCTGACGCTGTCTTAAGAGCTTTGTCTATACCTATAGCTGCAACATCAGTCCTTGGACCTGTGCTAAGCTCACTACATATGGAATCAAGGTCCTTGTTCCCAGAGATGCTGATCAAGAACACAAGAACATACCATTTAAACAAAAGACTTCTCTCCTATGAGGGCACAGAACCTGGCTCTTAACGTTGTCCCCACCATTCAACTTTGGCTGTCACCAGTGAAGACTTACATGTCAAATGAGTCCCATCTCATAGGAGAGTCTTGGAGTTGTTTCTTATTAAGATGTATTGTATTGTATTGTGTTGTGTTGTGTTGTGTTGTATTGTATTGTATTGTATGTGTGTTTGCCTTCATGTGCCTATGTGCAACATGTGCATACAGTGCCCAAGGAGGCCAGCAAAGAGCATCAGACCCCAGGAAACTGAGTTGTTGATATTTGTGAGCTGCTGTGTGAGTGTTTGAAACAAACCCCAGGTCCTCGGCAAGAGCAGCAAGTGCTCCCAACTGTGAAAGCATGAGAGTCTATGTTCTCAGGCCCTAGCCATACCCACGCTTTCTGTGGGACAGCTGTACCCTGAATTGCTGAAGTCAGGGTCCTCCGCAAACATACTCTCTTGTCTTCTCTAGTTGCCTTCAACCCCCACCTTATCTCTGCTTATACTTACCACATTAAATTCACAGATATATTAATGAATCAGATGTTTTTTCCAAGTCAGGCCTCAAATTCATACTCCTCCTGCCTCTTGAATATTAAAATTACAGGTGTATACCACCCCATCTGACTCAGTCAGGTTTTAAAAAAATTATATTATCCATATCTGCTTTATTTATGTCTCTATAAGACAATCTATAAGACCTGAACAAGTAAGAAAATATACTATAATATAAAACAAAACCAACTACTGGTCTGCACATGAGACTGGTGTCCACGTAGATCTGGGAGCTGTTCTCAATACCTGGCCATTTCTATTTGGTGACTGCCTCCAGGGTGAGTCCTGTTGGCCCAGCCCTTACTGCTTTTGCTTCATTTTGTCCTCTGGGGCATGTTGTATACTTTTATCTATTCTGACTACCTAGACTATCGCATGGCTTTCCCATCCCAACAGAAAGGCAGAAGCTGTGCTGGAGCGCTAAAGCTCTTAAATGGTACAATCAACCTCCTCATTATGTCAGGCTCAACATTCAAGGCTTCTCCTGCAGATAGACTCTTCCTTTCCTCCAAGACCCAGTCATTCACTTGTGCTCAGGACTCTGAACTAGATGCCTGCAGAACCGTATTCATCTTCATATGCTAAGGCTTTGGCTGAAAAGGGGCTCCCAGGAAAATGGTTTCCACTGGAAGAACAAGGTGCTGCCTCTTGGCTATGTCTATGAGGCCAGCAGAAAGAGCATAAAGGAGCAGAGCTTGGTATTGTTTCCTCTGCTAAGGGCACTGAGTCTGAGTTCTGTGCTGCTGTATTCTGAGACCCTGAGAAGCAAAGCTTCCAACAACTCTTGGGCTTGATGATCTCAGGATCAATGACACTGACTTCTCCTTCCCTCTTACCTACTGGCTCACAAGAGGGCTGGCACGTCAGTAATGACTGAGATCCTCGGGAATTCTTAGACCAGGCAAGAAGACCAACCCATGTAGAGCACACTGAGGTGGAGCAATTGGAATCCCCATGCACTGCTCATGGAAATGGGTGCCGTGAATAACAATATTCCTCAAAGCTTTCAAAGCAGAACTACCATATGGTCCAGCAATTCTACTGCTGGACATACTCAAAGGAAGTGAAATCAGGATCTTGAGGATATATATATACATATATATGTATATATGTATATATATACATACACACACATATATACATATATATGTATATATATATACATATATATATATATATATTCATAGCAGTGTACTGGAAATAGTTAAGAGATGGAAGTGAGCCAGGTGTGAATCGACAAAATGACTGGAAGAGTGAAATGAGGCACATGCACGCTGTGGAAGCCTTGGTGCTCATCCTGGAAAGGCATCAGGCTTTGAGGCACACATCTACAGTTCCAACACTTAGGAGCCTGGAGTAGAATTGTGGCTACATAGTAAAACCCTGTCTCAAATCATTTTCAAAAATATTTTATTATATTATATCATATTTTATTTTATGTGCAGGTGTGTATGCCTGGGTGTATGCATATGTACCCCACTCCTGAAGGAGCCACTGGAAGTCAGAAGAGGGTGTCACATCTTCTGGAACTGAGGTGTAGGTGGTTGTAAGCCACTGTGTGTGTGCATTAGCTTGAACTTGGGTCCTCAGGAAGAGCTGTAAGCATTCTTGGTAGAGGGCCATTTCTACAGCTTCGAGAGAATTTTCTTGAACTAAAGTGGGGGTTGGGGCATGCTGGAGAGGTGTTGCAGAGGGCAGGGGTGCTTGTTATGCACGTGTGAGGTATAGAGCTCAAAATTCTTATAATCCGTGTGAAAATTCAAACATGGTTGCCTATAGCCGCAGTGCCGAGGGAGGAACAAACAGGATGATCTTAGGGCCTTCCTGGCTGCTAGCCTAGTTCCAGATTCGGGAGAAATCCTGTCTCAAGGTAATAAGGCAGAGAGCAGGCAATAAGGCAGAGAGGGTCATAGAGCAGGACTGCAGAAGGCTGATATCCTTCTCTGGCCTCTACGTGTGTGCATACACGTGTGCACTCACACAAAGGAAAGGAAAGAAACTGACATATGATCATAACTACACATGGATGAGCCTTGAGGATATGGGACTAAAATAAGCCAGGCACAAAAAGACAGATGCTGCATGTTGTCACTTAGTGCGTGAGGTGCTGAGTCAAACTCATCCAGACTGAAAATGAATGGTCGTTGCTAGGGGCTCTGGGAGTATACAGAGCTGTGTTACCTCGTGAACAGATATTTGGTTTTACAGGAGTGATAGTCTCACACAATACCAATGTATCTCATACTATCGAACAGTATTCTTTAATATAAACAAAATGGTAAACTACATGTTATATTTTAGTTTTCAATTTAAAAAATGGATGGTGCTAGAGAAATGGCTCATTTTTGGACATGTTGAGGACCTGAATTTGTTCTTTGCTTGTTTTGTTTTTGTTATATTAAGCTATATTTTTAATTTTTAATTTTTAAAATTTATTTTCTCACTTTACATCAGCACCCCCTCTCCTCCCAGTACCCCCTTACACAGCTCCTCCTCCCATTCCCTCCCTGAGAAGGAGGACATCACTTGGTATTACATACTTCCCCTGGGTCTCTCTCTCTCTCTCTCTCTCTCACACACACACACACACACACACACACACACACACACACACACACAGAGAGAGAGAGAGAGAGAGAGAGAGAGAGAGCACAGCACAGCACAGCACAGCACAGCACATCAAGTCACTGCAGGACTAGATAAAGAGGACCTGAATTTGGACCCTCAGAGCCCAAATGAAATCAGGGTGGGTATGGTGGACACCTGTAATCCCAGTGTGAGAGACAGGATCCTCAGGGCAAGCTGGCTAGCCAGACAAACCAATTGGTGAGTTTGGGTTCAACTGAGAGGCCCTGCCTCAACATATAAGGTGAAGAGCAGTTGAAGAAAACACAGATGTCAATCTTGGGCTTTCAGATGTGCTCTCAGCGCCTGAGGCTGCACAGCCGCAACTGCAACTAATGACTCAGCTCCTCTAGCAGAGCTCGAAAGCAGCTGTGAATGATGGACACACATTTTCCCCTGGCTGGTTCCAATAACTTTATTAGCAGAAGCAAATGGAGAGTGGGCTTGGCTTGCAGGCTTAGGGTCTGTGGTCTGGAGGCTGCTGACATGGGCTTCTTGGGTCTGTGGAGTGAGTTCCATGTTAATTTTTTCTGAGATATGATAATCTCAAAAAGTCATTTTTCCTGGAAGACAATGTCAGTTTTGAAACTTACTCTAATATTGGTTTCTTTTTCTTTTCTTTTTAAATTTCCTTTTCTTGTCACTGTTTTGAGGCAGAGTCTTATATCCAAGGCTTGCCCAGGACTCACTATGTAGATCCAGGAGCTATCCTTAATGTCTGATTTCTCATTCACAGATTAAATAAACCTGCAATGCTTGTTTTTATTTTAAAAGGGGGCCTGAAAAGTGGAGAAGACTAATCTGTATGAAGGCTGGGTGTAGTCAGGGCACAGCTGAAAAGTGGCTTGGGGCTGTAATGGGAAGCTGACACACAGGCTGGGCTCACGTACCATGGTCCCCAGTTCAGGAATCTCCAACCGCATTCCCAAGGGCTTACGTGATCTTCTGCAGTAGAGTCAGTCTCCAGTAGTACTGACAGAGAGAGGATGGAAAGAGGTCAAAGTTGGTGAGCCCAAGGCAGGAGGGAACCCTCTGCTGCTGCTGCTCCTGCTGCTGCTGCTGCTGCTGCTGGCTGCTTGATGCTAAGATTCCTAGGTACACCCCTTACTTTTGAGCATATTTCTCCTCATCATACTTAATGGCAATGCTGGAGTCAGATACTCACCTTGAAGAAGGTAGGCTGCCATACTCCCAACACACCTAGGAACATTCCTCACACCCTTGAGCTATCGTGGGTTTACACTATTACAGTCATCTGCTTCCTGCCTCAGAAGTGCCAGTGGGTCCCAAGAAAGGACACGTCCTAGCTGGGCAGCCCAGCATCTAAATCTACTTCATTAATCATTCCTTGCTTCTGGCTACAAGTAATTGCTGAGACATATATGTGTGTGTGTGTATATATATGTGTGTGTGTGTGTGTGTGTGTGTGTGTGTATTACACATTATATATATTATATATATATTATATATATATTAGAGTCATATTTCTTTTTTTCAGTGAATGATTGCATGGCTCTCTGTGGAGTCTGTAAATACACACAGGGTTGGCCCTGTTGAACCAATTAATGCACAGTGCCAGAGGAATGACTTGCACAGCACTTGGGTGTCACTGCGTGTCTGAGATGCTCTGACACTCCACTTCCTCCCGTTGCCCTTGTATCAAGATAAGGGGCTGTTCTTTGTACCACTAGATTGATTGGGTAAGTCAAACAGGCTTTTGAACCGTTGACAGTCTTGTTCCAACAATGTGTGTGTTTGTGAAAGGTCTTGCTCCATTTTGAACAGACTGCAGAATGTGTAGTGAATCTCCAGCCCCTTAGTCTTGCCTCAACTCTCATGTGAGCACAAACCTGACCTGATTACTTGGGAATTTCTGTGCTCTCTGTCCTTGGATTCTGATTTGCTGGCTGAGGTGGTGCCACTAGCTAATTTCGTATCTTACTGTGACAAGATCTTGTGGATTTGGTCCCGCTTCCTGCCAATCATAGCTCATGTTCAAAAAAGCCCCAAAGTCCTCCTCTCTGCAGGCACAGCCCCTGGCCTGAGTTGAATGAGCCTGTCTGCAACCACGAGGGTGTGAATTCACTCTGGGGACAAGGCACAGTCTCAAATAAACAAGGAGGTCATTGACATGCCAGCCGTTCAGCTGCTCATGCTTAGAGTTCTTCAGGTCAGCCTCTGGCTACTGTCCCTTCCAGAGAGAGACTATCCTGCTTGGTAGCTGATGTGATCCTCCACAAATATTCCACAGCTCCTTTGATGGCCTCCACAGTCATGGTCAGACGAATCCCTACAGGCTTTTCCCAACCCATACTTATGAAACAAGTCATCACTGGCAATAGGACAAAATGGCAACCAACAGACTGGGAAAAGATCTTTACCAACCCTATATCTGATAGAGGGC
>NW_022196904.1:141251815-141255111 GCF_008632895.1 Mastomys coucha
AAAAAGAAGAAGAAAGAAACAAGTCATCACACCTGGACATAATGACACATGTCTATATGCCTTACACTTAGGGGACAGGGGCAGGAGGGTCAGGATTTCAGGGCCAGGGTGGGTTATATGACATTCTATCTCAAATAATAACAACAACAACCAACAATAACTAGTAAGCCAGCAATTCCACTCCTACATTTGTCCATAGGAGAAATGAGTGCATGTGTCCACCAAAAAACATACATGTCCAGAAACAATCTGGCTGCTTTAGCCACAGTGGCCCCATATTGGAAGCACACCAAAGGTCTGTCAAAAGTAGGAAGCACAGGGGCTAGTGAGTTGGCTCAGTGGGTAACACCATTGCCACCGGCTTCAAGGGATATACCTGAAGGAGAGAACTGACTTCCACATATTGTCTTCTGATTCTATTTGTGTCTGGTGGCATAGGTGCCCACCCCCACATAGACATACACAAGTATATGTATATAAATAAATATAATCATCAAATCCTCATTTGGAGTAGTGAAGCTGTAGGTAAGGACATGAGAGCCATTTGCCTGAGATAACACAAGTATCCCAGACTGAGGCTCTGCTTACCTGGATCTTCATCTGTGCGTGTGCGTGTGTGTGTGCATGTGCTGGCAAGTGTATCTGTGGACCACGTGCATGCCTGGTACCTATGGAGGTTACAATAGGGAGTTACATCCCCTGGTGGCTTGTGGTTGTGAGCCACTGTGTGAATAGTGAGACTCAAACCAGGGTCCTTTAGAAGAGCAACTAGTGCTCTTAACCCCTGAGCCAACCCTCCAGGCTCTGGAACTGGATTTGTATCAGACCCAGCCTGGAGTTCTGGTGGAATGCACTTGGCTGCTGCTGTTTTAATCTACTTCCTGTGGTCTCTCCCACAAACAGACTCTCAGCCTTCTATACACACACAATTCAGGTATCGTTTTGATATGTTGTGGACATGCTCTTTACAAACCTCCACTGTTAAAAGTTAATAGTCAAGGTGAAAGCATTAAGAGGTGATGAGACAGTGAGGTCCTCCCTTATGAATGGAAAGAGGCTTCACGAGTCTACAGCTGTAAGAGATGCATCTTTGTTCCTTATGGTGCCCAGCTTCAAGTATCCTGATGTAATATCACAAAATGAACAGAGACACAGATAAATATGTCTTAAGAGTTTATGATATGGTGTGCTTTTTAGAAAATAAATCTCTATTAAGATGAACACCAACCTGAGGCAAACATACCTATTTTCTTCTTTACAATAATATTAATATTCTATTATATAAGGTAGTCTGAAAAGAGATTTTAAATATTATAATGCAGAAATGGGATTTGTTTTTTAAAAATCAGAATCAGGGTTGGATATGTAGCTCAGTTGGTAGGATGCTTGCCTCGCATTCATAAAGCCCTGGGCTCAGTCCCCAAATCCTCATAAACCAGGCATGGTGGCACACGCCTATAATTCCACCACTCTGGAGACAGAAGAAGGAGGATCGAAAGATTATGTTTGGCTAGATTGTAAGTTTAAGACTAGCCTGTGACACATAAGACCTTGTCTTAAAAAAAATAAAAGAAAGAAAGAAAGAACCCTAAGCTACAAAACATCACCAGGGAGAGCTCTGTGGGGAGAAGCCACAGGTGTTGCATGCCTCTGCTGACACAAAATCCTTGTCTGTGGCACCCCTCAGGATTTCTCCCAGGCCCTTCATACCACATGGATGGAAACATTGCACCTAAATAAGTGCTCAGAGCTGCCTGAGGCAGGCTGGGACAAACAACCAGGCAAGTTTCAGAGGAAGCAGGACACAGACCAAACCTCTTGGACAGCTGAAGGTCTTTAACCTCACAGAGAAATAGACTCATCCAGGTAGTTTTTCCAATGGCCCTGATGCTCAGGGCAGTGGCACAAAGCCAGAGAATATAAGGCACCTGGCTCCCAGCCCTGCCCACCTGCCCACAGACCGAATGGCTTATTGCTACAGTAAAGAATGACAAATTATGGAAGGTTAAGCACCTGACTGGGGTTTGACACAGCAAATCAGAGTTAGGAAACAGACCTTCCATCTGGGCAGCGTGGTGTACATATGCAGTAATCCCAGCATTCAAGAAGAGGTTGAGGCAGGAGGATTGTGGTCTGTCTCAGAATAAAGTCTAGGCTGTGTATAGAGACTCTGTCTCAAAACATAACAAACTAAACAATAAAAATTCTACAGGCATAACTACTTACACTATAGAGTGTGTGTGTTTGTGTGTGTGTGTTCATGCACACACATGCACAAAGGCCAGAGGAAGATATCAGTGGTTCTGCTTTATCATTCCCTGCCTTATTCCATTGAGACAGGATCTCTCATTGACCCTGGAACTAGGCTGGTAGTCAGGAAATCCTAGCAGTTCTCTTGGCTAACAAAACAAGACTTAGGTGCTGGATTTTGAACTCAGGTCCAAATTCTCTTTTGTCTGTTTATTTGTTTTTGAAACAGGGTCTCTCTGTGTAACCCTGGTTGTTGTGGAAATCACTCTGTAGACCAGCATGGCCTTGAACACAGAAATCTGCCTGCCTCTGCCTCCCAAGTTCTGGGATAAAAGGTGTTTACCACCACTGCCTGGCCTGGTGCCATGTTCTTCCTTAGCAAGCACTCTTACCCACTGAAGTATTTCTCCAGCCTCTATTCATACTATGTTTTATCTCCTTTGCTTACTGTTTTTTAGATCTTGGGTTTTTTTTTTAAGTCCTGCACAATGAAACACTAACAGATAAAGTGATGGTATCTGGAAATTGCTTTAAGATACAACATAGGAGTCTTGGGTGGAATGTGGTTGATGTAGAACTGCCATGAGTTCAAAACCATGGGATCTGGGTCATGATGAGCTCAGGAGACTCAGCCAACTGTCTCCTCTATTCCATTTAGAGATCGTTATAACAAGAGAAATGAAACCCTTCTTATCCAACATTAATCTATATAATTTCCCTCCAGCAAAGACATCACGTTTTCTGGCCACATCTAATCTCATCTGTAAGCCAAGCACTGAAGTCACAGAAGGATGACTGGGAAAGGAAAGCTACAGAGAAAGACCAAGAGGCCACAGGGCCACCTGACAGGTAACTCCTATCACTTCCTCTTCCTGCATAGTCAGAGGGTAAAATCAACGTGAAATTTCAGCTTCTTTTATTTCAAACCATGACTGCAGAATGTCATGGTTTAGATGTGATGTGTTGTCCAAAAGTTTGATTGAGAATGCCCCTGCACAGGCATACATACATACATGCACATATATTCATATATATATATATATATA
>NW_022196904.1:141255121-141276385 GCF_008632895.1 Mastomys coucha
TATATATATATATATATATACATACATACATACATATATATGAATGAATGCATGGTCTGAAATTGGTAGAACTGTTTGAGAAGATTAGGAGGTGTGGTGTTGTTGGAGGAGATGTGTCACTGGGGTAGGCTTTGAGTTGTCAAAAGCCAATACCATTCCCAGTTAGCTCTCTCTGCCTTCTGCTTGTAGATAAGAGATGTAAGTTCTCAGTCACTGCTCCTGAGCCATGCCTGCCTGCCTGCTGCCATGCTCTCTACTCACCCTCTGTAAGCCCCAAATAAACTCTCTCCTCTATAAATTGTTTTGGCCATAATTACTGTTGAAGCAATTGAAAAGTAACTAAGACATCAGGTAGATTCAAGAGATGGCCTCAGTAGGGTGGTCCTGGGTGTTAGGGTGTTAGGCTTTAAGAAGGAAATATTTTTTGAAGGAAGTTGTTACATAGAGCTGAGTGTGACTCCAGTTTCCTTTTTTGAGACATAATCTCTTGTTTCTACAACAAGTTCTCACCATTGCTACCAACAATAAGGAGACACAGTCAAGTGGAAAGTCCTCACCGCAGCCTGTGAAATCCTAGTTAGACTTTCAGTATCTAAAACTGTGTGCCAAATAAAACTTCTTTCTTTATAAATTAGCCTGCCCTTCAGGTATTTGTTACAGCAACAGAAAGTAGCAAAACACACACACACACACACACACACACACACACACAGTAGCTACAAAACAAGTGTGAGAGTCAAGGTGAGGGGTTCACAGAGAGGTAGCCCTTTCTGGGGCTGGCTAAGTTTTAGAGCTAGAAACTTCCTGAAAAGATTAGAAATGGTTCAGTGCCGGGACCTCACCCTGATGGCTGGCTGACTGCCTCAGGTTTGTGTCGGCCTGTCTGTAGAGGTTATCCAGGCAAACCCAGGAAGAACACCGAGAGCCTGCCTACTCACCCTAAAAGGTGCTTGTGGTTGCAAAGGGAAAGATGGGGAAAGATGACAAAGGAATGTTGTTTCTTTAGTCTGTAAAAAAACCTGTGGATTCTAATTAGGCTTTCAAAGAAGAGAAATGTGAGTTAAGGGAAAGGAGGGGAAATCGGGATGAGGTATAGTGGCACGCACTTGTCACCCAGGGCCACGTGCTGCAACCCTTAGTGACTCCTGACAGTAGGCACGTTACGACAACATTCCTTACTCTTAGTTCTTGAGTTCTGCCCATATCCCCCAGCTTTCTGTTGACTGAGATTCTCGTTTCACTAACTCACAAACACGCTATACTAAGTGTTAACTGGAACACTGTCAGGAGGATTGAGAGTTTGAGGCCTAAACCTCACACTGAGACCCGCCTCAAAAACAAGAGAGACAAAGAATCAAAGAGAGATCAATCAGGCTTGGAAAATGTCATAAACAGAGCTGGCAAGATGGTTCCATGGCTAAAGGAACTTGCCATGCAAACCTGGTGATCTGAATTTCATCTCTAGCACCCACTTGAAACTGGAAAGAAGGAACCAACTCTCCTCCGACTTCCATAGGTAAATTGTGGCATGTGCCCCACCATGAACACACAATAATAATAAAGTTACAAAAAGGAAAATATCATGAGGGAAACTCAGTGACAAACAACCAGAAGATAAAAAGTGTTACTTTCACATTTAACACAGCGTGCCTACGAAACAGTGAAAGGAGACTCATCTCAACAGAAAGCTGAAGGGATATGACCAGGTGATTCAAGAACCAGACACAGTGAACCATGTGCTAACATACCCTCTGTCACAGGCTATAACCAAAGCCCTGCAGAATGGTGGCCATTGCCAAGTGTATCCTTCCATAGTTTCAGACCTTAGTTAAGCACAGTCTGAAAATATGAGATGGAAATTCTAGAATAAACAAGTTACATGTTTTAAGTGTCGAGTGGCCCAGTGACATTTCACATCTAGCCCATTTGGTCCCACCCACGATGTGAGTCCTCTGTCCACTTTGTCCATGTTATATCCACTAAGCACCTTCTGGTCACATGGTAACCATGTGATTATCACATCAGCTGTTCAAGTGACCCTAACAAACTGACCTGATGCTCTGTCACTGTCACTCACCTCTGAAGATTTTGTCACTTGAGTGACTCTCATCACATAGTCCTTCCACAATCAGAGACTGGAGACCATATATGCCTGCTCACTTTTATTTCTGTGGATATAGGAACTCTAGCATGCTGTTATACTTGCTCTATTTTAATTTTTATGTATTTATTTTTAATTTATGTATATGTGTATATGTGCCTCTTTGTCTGAATATTCACCAAATGTGTGTGATGCCCACAGAGGCCAGACAAGGGGCTTGGATCTCCTAGAACTGGAGGTTACAGGTTGTTGTGAGCCACTCAAAGTGAATGCTAGGAATCAAACCTAGGTCCTCTAGGGCACCAAGCAGTTTTAACCCACCAAGCCATCTCTCTAGCCCCCTACTCTACTATTGTCAGCTATTGTTCAGCTCTTAATTGTGCCAGTGCATAAAGATGCTTTTTCAAGATGCCTATGTAGAGGAAACAATGTCTGTGTGGTATCTGGTACCATCTATGACTTTAGGCATCCAGTGGGAATCATAGAATATGTCCCCTATGGAAAAGGGTGGAGAATCATAGGACAGCAACGAGAAATGTGTTTGGTCATTCACCCTGACCATAATCTTTAAAATGGATAATATTTGGGATGAAGAATCATCTCAGTAACTGAAGCACTTAATATGAAAGTGTGAAGAACTGAGTTCAAATCTCCAGGTTACTTACATCTGTAATCCCAGATAAAAGACGGGTACAAGAGACTCCCCAGAGGCTCGCCAGCCAGTTAGTGTAGAGTCCCTAGCAGCAAGTAACAAAAGAGAAACTCTATCTCAAATGAGGATGAGGAACTGACACCAGAAGCTGTCCTCTGACCTGTACATGTACACCATGGCATACACATGTCTGCATTCACACACATAAACACACACATACATATGCACATGTATCATAAATACATACACACATGAACACACAAAAGGATAATTTTCAAAAGTCTGTATGGATGCCATTACCACTAAACAATTGTCTAAACTAGTCAAAGAAGGGGATTTGATAACTAAACAATTGTCTAAACTAGTCAAAGAAGGGGATTTGTTAACTAGACAATTGTCTAAACTAGTCAAAGAAGGGGATTTGATAATAGATCAATTTATTTAAAGTATATGTAGTACTGGATTCACTTATTTTACTTCTAGGAAGTCATTCTAAGGAAGTGACAGGACAGAGGCCTAAGGGTTGTTTGTAGAAGCTACTCAGCTATTGGAGCATGTCTTAGGGTTACTACCACTGTGATGAAACATCATGACCAAAGAAACTTGAAGAAGAAAGACCTTATTTGGCTTATTCTTCCATTGAAGCAAGTTGGAGAAGATCTCAGAGAGGGTAGGACTCTGGAGGCAGAAGCTGATGCAGAGGTCATGGAGGCAGGAGCTGATGCAGAGGCCATGGAGGCAGGAAGTGATGCAGGGAGCCATGGTGGCAGGAGCCGATGCAGGGAGCCATGGTGGCAGGAGCTGATGCAGGAGCTATGGATACAGGAGCTGATGCAGGAGCTATGGATGCAGGAGTTGAAGCAGGAGCCATGGAGGCAGGAGCTGATGCAGAGGCCATGGAGGCAGGAGCTGATGCAGGGAGCCAGGGAGGCAGGAGCTGATGCAGGGAGCCAAGGAGGCAGGAGCTGATGCAGGGAGCCATGGAGACAGGAGCTGATGCAGGGAGCTATGGAGGAGTGCTGCTTGTGGGCTTGCTCCCCATGGCTTGCTCAGCTAAGACCACTGACTCAGGGATGCCACTATCCTCCCACATCAGTCATCAATTAAGAAAATATCCTACCACTGAACATTATGGAGGCATCCCTTCAGATGACTCTAGCTTGTGTTGACATAAAACTATCCAGCACAGAATATAAAGAGAAATTCTTAGACCTCTGCCCCAAGTCCATGCACAAAGTTCATGTTAGAGTCAAATATTCAAAAGGTTTTCCTCTGTGTGCTCATCTCACTACATTTGCATTCACCTCTATCAGGTCACAGGTCACTAAGATCATGGTATTGGTGGGTCACATAGAGCCCAACAATAAAGTGCATGAGGCTTTGGGTTCTATATCCTCTATTATTGCGTCCACCTCGACCAGCAAGAAAGACGTGACCCACGAGCTTTTCTTTTAGCAGTTTATTCAGGAACCTTGAACAATCTTCAGCACCAAGGGCAACGCCCTCAACCGTTAAGCACTCCCAAGCTTAGCCAATCCCAATGGGCCACGTGGCAAAAGCAGATAGGTCACCAAATGCGGAAGCAACCAAGAGCAGCAAGCTTAGCCAAATAAGGGCTTTGTTTATGAGACCCCTTGCTCTCAGGATGGCAGAAGCCAGCGCCATCTTGGGGCGGGCTCAAGCGGCTTTCCACAGTTCCCCCTTTTAGTTTTTAAACAAAACAGGCAAGAGTAGAGGTCTGATCTCTGATGCTGGAAACAGGGACATTGTACTGATCCTCCTTAGGTGTCATCCACCCAAAGAGTACCAGACCTGTCCGATACCTTTTTCTCAGAGGCGGGGCCTGGAGTATCAACCCACATGCAATCAGATGTGCTCTTCTCGGGGCCACTAGAAGCTGACCCAGAGTGCAGTGCTTCGCCTTGCAGCCTGAACGTGACGATCATTTTTGCATGACTGCCAGCCATGCCTGGGGAGACTGTCCTGCCTCAATGGCCGTAAATGCCTGCACAATCATGGCTGCATCCCACCTTTGAGTGAACCTGATCCTGCAAATACACCACAGGCCCACAAGGCAGACCAGCAATAGGAGACCAACCATAGCCCCCATGCCCGCCCATTTTTTCCAAGATGACAAGCCAGAGGCTAACCCAACATCCACCCATGTGGAATTGACTGTAGCCATGGACAATCTCAGTTGATCCATCAGATCCTCAAAATTCGCCGACCAATTTCCTCGGTTCTGCTTGGCTCTCCATCAGGAACAGGAGCAGGAGGACACACAGAACCTTCAGGCACGATCTTCTCATTTTGTGTGGCACACTTCAGTCATTCGGGAACCCACAGAGGCTCCGAACGATCCTGGGGAAAAACACAAACAGATCCTCTCACCCACGCCAACACTGGATCAGGACCAAGCCATATGCTCGTGATCACATCCTTCTACTTCACAAATCCCTTCAAGGAACCTCTGCTGCACTGATGACGATCCGCAGCAGAAAGGCCATCCACATCCAAATTTTAAAAATTTAAGGTAAAAAGGGCAAGGGCTATTCTTTCTTTTGGGGTATGGCCTTGGCCAATTCTCCCTTTTTGTTTTTGTAAAAGCTCCTTCAAGGTGTGATGAGCACGCTCCACAATTCCTTGCCCTTGAGGATTATATGGCAAACCATGGGAGACATGAACTTCCATCTGTTTACAAAAGGACATAAAAGTCTGAGCTGTATAGGCAGGCCCATTATCTATTTTTAGCTGCTGGGGTTTGCCCCCAAGTGGCCTATGCCTCTAGGCAATGCGAGATGACATTGCATGCCTTTTCTCCACTCAAAGGGGTGGCATGAATGATCCCAGAACACATATCTACAGATACGTGAACATATTTTAAAGTTCCAAATTCAAGAAACATGTATCACATCCATCTGCCAGATCTTAAGGGCGGACAAGCCCCGTGGATTGACACCCATGCCAGGGGGATGATGATGGATTATACATTGAGGACAATCTAAGACCACCTGTCAGACATCAGCTCGCGACAAGTGGAACTTCATCTGCAAAGTCTTAGCATTCACATGAAAAGTCTGATGAAATTGTCTAGCCTGTTCCAATGAAGAACTCATAAATATACATTCCATTCTAGTCCATTTATCTACAACATCATTGATCTACAACATCCGGATAATCCTGTATGTGCACGAATATGCTGAATATAAAATAACTCTCTTCGTTGCCAAATTAAACTTTGCAAATCCTTCAATAATGCACAAACAGTACTATTAATTTTAATGGGGCCAGCGGTTTCAAGAATTTTAACAGCGTTAACAACATAAGCCGAATCAGATATCAAATTAAAAGCAAATTGGCAATTTTTAAAAACTTCAATTACTATTTTTAGTTCAACTACTTGAGGAGAGCCCAGCGGGAATTGACATAACACGGGCTCTTGTTTCTCTACCAAATAGGCCCCACAGCCTGTTTTAGAACCATCAGTAAACACATTTGGGGCCCCAGTTATAGGGGCAGCTGACGTAATCTTTGGAAAGATCACAGGATGCTCTCTAAAGAAGGATAATAAAGGATGCTTGGGATAATGATTATCTATTAATCCTTCAAACCCACACTGAAGGATGGCCCAACTTTCCACATTTGAAACATGCCCCGGAACTTCCTCTTTTGTTCTGAGCAAGCTGAATGACTGTAGCTGCAAGACCAGCATTAGTCAAAGGACCCCCTAACTCTCTACACACTTTCATCCAGGCCTCTAGCCCCTTATTCTTGTAAGGAGTAATGGCAGCTCTGCATTCTTTTGTACACTGCTCATAAACTAGCTGCTTGATTAACGGCATAGCAGCATCAGGATCACCAAAGATTCTGCCTGCAGCCTCTATCAATCTAGCTACAAAGTCTGAAAAGGACTCCATGGGTCCCTGTAAGATCTTAGTAAGATTACCACTCACCTCCCCTTTATTTGGTAAAGACTTCCAAACTTTTATGGCAATCTGGTTAACTTGCTCAAACACTTGCACTGGATAGCCTGTCTGTTGATTAGCAAATCTACCCTGTCCTAGTAGCATAACTCGATCCCAGACAGGATTTCCTGCAGCGTGATTTGCAGCAGCTTGCTCACTAGTATACTCAATCAAAAATGCCTTCCAATCCAAATACTGCCCTGGGCTCAGGCAAGCGTGAGCCAGACCACTCCAGTCACTTGGCATCATGCAATGTCTATTAAGAGCCTCCACCTGAGCTAAAGTAAAAGAGGCAGTAATGTCAAAAGTACGAACAGATTCAGCCAAGGATTTAATTACTTTAAAATCGAGCAGTTCCTCATATCTGTTTCCTTGAGCATCTTGAAAAACTGGGCGGGCGAGCTGGAGCTCCGACCTCACCGCTCGCCAAACCTCTGGGCAAAAGGAGCAGCCTGAACTCCCACTGTTGATTGGATCATAAGGGGGAGGCGCCGACAGCACGCAGCCTGTGGGGCCTGTGTCATTCTCTGGGCCCTTCTTCCTGCGCTTCTCTTTAATAGAGCTTCTCTCAATCTTCTCAATCAAAACCTGTAATTCCTCATCTGTATCGGACCACTCGGTATCTGAAGCTTCCTTCTCTGACTTCACAGATCACTCTTCCTTCAGCTGCTCTAATGCGGCTTTCCCTTCTTCCATGGCCTTATACAGTGCTGATCCTCCAAACAGCTCCTAACGAGCTTCCACACAGGTCTTACCCCTTCTTTCAAAATACCCTGGTCCCAGGAGATATCTAGATCCTTCCCTAGCTTATCCCAGCATGAAAGGGTGAGGTTCCCAGACACCGAGAACCAAGGGGCAGCAGTGTCACACTCACTAAGGAACCTCTCCAGTGTGCTCTTCTTAATTTCTAAATTTTTTGACAATAACAGCTCTTGAAGAGCCAGAAAAATTGGGTGCAATTGCGAGGCGCCCATCTTCACTTTTGTTTTACTTTTGGTTCGCTACTCTACGAAACTTTATCGCTCCTTCTTGGAGTCCTTATAGCCTCTACTTCCGAGATCTTTATTGCCTCTACTTCCGAGATCCTTATTGCCCCAGCTTACCTGGGAACTTACCAACTGGCTGCCCTGACTGCAAAAAGTTCTGACTCTCCTCAAGTGAAGGAGGAGTGAGTTCCCCGTTCGGGCCTCCACTTATCGCATCTGCCTCAACCAGCAAGAAAGATGCGACCCACGAGCTCTTCTTTTAGCAGTTTATTTAGGAACCTTGAACAATCTTCAGCACCAAGGGCAACGCCCTCGGCCGTTAAACTTCAGCACCAAGGGCAACGCCCTCAACCGTTAAGCACTCCCAAGCTTAGCCAATTCCAATGGGCCACGTGTCAAAAGCAGATAGGTCACCAAATGCGGAAGCAACCAAGGGCAGCAAGCTTAGCCAAATAAGGGCTTTGTTTACAAGACCGCTTGCTCTCGGGATGGCGGAAGCCAGCGCCATCTCGGGGTGTGGCTCAAGCGGTTTTCCATACTCTAGCACATGTAGGAGAGAGAGGGAGAGGGAGAAAGAGAGAGGGAGAGAGAGAAAGAAGAAGAAGAAGAAGAGAAGAAGAAGAAGAGAAGAGAATAAATATGGGTAGGTTTATTCATGTGTGTGTGTATATCATGGCAGACGTACATGTGGAGGTTGGAGGGAAAACCTGCAGGAGCTAGTTCTCTCTTTCTGCTATATGGATTCCAGGAGTCAAACTCAGGTTGCCAGACTTGGTGTAAGTACCCACCTCACAGGCCCTCTGAGAAGCGTTTGACATTCATCCACACCCTCCTTTTACCCTGGCTGCCATGATCCCTTGTCTCCTGTTTGCTCTTCCCTTCCCATCTGCCCTTCTTCTGGCTGGCTCCTTCCTGTCACTGTGGACTCTGCCTGGGGCTTGTCCCAAGATTTTCTTCTCACTCTCCTTGTTTGGCCCTCTGCCCCGAAGTTTCTGGCTGGAGTGTTCTCTCCAGCTGTTGTTAACTGGACAGCTTTGCTGGACAGCCTATGCCCTTAGATTATTAAACCCTTAACCATAATGTCCTCCTCTCTGCCTGCCCCAGCACCCCCTTCCTGCTGGCCAGGACCACTACCTAAAACAGAAGCCGCCATTGCTTTCTCTGTGCATCTGTCATTCTGCATCCAAGGAATTCTTTATAGCAAACCCATGTATGTACTTTTGTGTGTCATAAAACCCCAGATTTCTCACTCATCTTAGAATGAAGCCCAAATCCTTGGCCACCATGGTTACCATGACTATGGCCTTGTTTGGCTTCTTTTTTTGTGGCTCCCTCTCTTCTTACTGAACAAGCCAGCCAATAAACAGTTAGCAGAGTGCTTTCATAGTTTGCATAAGGTCCTGGGTTCAGTCTCCAATACTATATAAATAGAATACGGTGGCTTATGCCTATGACCTCAGTACTTGAAGATGTAGAATGGAGGATCAGGGGTTCATGAGACTCTGTCTCAAAACAAAGAGGGTTCAGGAAATGGCTCAGTGGGTAAAGTGTAGAGCAGAGGTTGGATCCCTGACACTCATATACAGGACAAATGGGCACAGTGGTCTGCCTGTAATGTCAGTGCTTGTAAGGCAGAGTCATAAGGAGCAAGCTGCCTTGCTAGCCTAGCTAGCTCTAGTTCAAATGAGAGATCCTGATTCAATGAATAAGAGGAGAGAGAGCAATCAAGGAAGACTCCTGGCACCAGCCTCAGACATTCACAGGCATGTCCACACACATAGAGCCAAGTATATACATACACCCATATATATGCAAATGTGTATACATATGCACGTACACTAGGAACACAAATAGAGTCCCAAAAAATAAAAAGACTAAAGAAAGGAGTGAGTAGTTAGGAGTACTTGTTGCTCTTTGTAGAGGACCCAAGTTCAATTCCCAGCACCCACATGGCAGCTAAAAACCATCTGTAACTCTAGTTCCAGAGATCTGATGCCCTCTCCTAGCCCTCTCCAGCACCACATGTACATAGTGCACAGACACACATGCAAGTTAAACACTCATACACATAAAGTAAAAATAAATCTTAAAGAGAACAATGCCTTTCCCACCCATCCTTGGGTGACTCTAACAAACCTCATTTTCTAGAAACCCCAGTAGGAGAGAAACAGAGATTGAGATGGACAGGGAAAGGCAATCCTAGGCCATTTTTCTGAATGAGTGAACAAGCTGGTGCCCATTAGTCATCAGGGCTCCTATCACTTTTCTGATCGCTAGAGATGGTTCTAAGGCTTGGGGAGGGGTCCAGAGCTGGGGATGACATCACCCTCCAGGTTTGTAGTGTTCAGAGCCTCTGTCACAGCTTGGAAAATGGGGAGCCTTTCACTAAGGTCTCCAGTCCAAGAACCACAGCAATTGTATGGTTGCTGGGTTTCCCATCCACCCTGACATGCACATAGATGCTTTCCCAAGTTTGGCCACTCACAGTAGGCTTTCGCCCACACCAGCTATAGCTTATAACACTTGATGAGCTTTAAGCCGCCCAGCTTACCCATGCCACTCACTTACTTGTTAAATGTTCTCAGCTATCTCTGTCACTCTTACACAAGTCAAGACCCAGCCCATAAAATGGTGCCATTCACAATCCGGGTGAGTCTACCCACCTCAAGTAATAGTCAAGACAATCTCCCACAGACACATCCACAGGTTTGTCTATGTAACTCCTCACTAAGAGTCTCTTTCCATGTTACTCTAGGTTTTATCAAGCTGATAGCTAAAACTAGCCAGTAGCCCATCTAGGTGGATTAGAAAGACTCCACAGCCATTGTGAAGCTCTTGAGTCCAAGGACAGAATCTGTGTACCCCGGTGGAAGGACAGACCTTTAAGTGTCCCAGAGAGAAGGCCTGATGGTAAAGCCTTGGCAAGCCCTGGAGCTTCTCTGGGTGGGTACAGACCTGGCTGTTTCCCAAGGCCCTCTGGAACAGTGCTGAGTCACAGGAAAAGGCTCTTCAGAGCAATACCACCTGGCCCAAGGGTCAGTGAGCTGGAACCAACATGATAAAACAAGTCTGACCCAAGGGTGGAGTCAGTCTCCAGAGGAGCTGGGACATATTGCTCAAATGCTGGTAAATTTAAGAAAATAGCTCCAGGGCCTAGGACAGCTCTGGCTCAGAACAACAGTGAGGTATTCAGACCACCAGCTTTGTTTGAATTGCTAGGGCCTACGGGTCTCAGAGAGGAGGTGATGAGGCTGACTTGGCTTGAGCAGGCACAGTGTGAGTTTTAGGTTTCCCCTTCTTCTAAGGTTCCCGGGAATCTTGTTAAAATTCATGGGTGGCCTCCCTGCTATTTCCTGGCAGGGAAGCTCAGCCCTGAGATGGCTCTTTACACAGAAGACTGAATAAGAGTCCCCACTTTACTAGCTATGTGACTAGTAAATGAGGCTCTCCCACATTATCCCTGGCCATCTGGTGCTTACACATAAGAGTAAGAGAGAAAGTGGCTCTTTAAGTTACAGAATGAATAGCTCTGAAGGGCAGTGTTATCCCCAACTCTGGACCTCTCCAAGACCTGGCATTAACTCTGGAGATCAGAAAAAAACCTATGCATCATGATGACTAGTGGGTGCCAGGTGTATGAGGGAAAAAACAAAAACAAAAACAAATAACACTGCCTAGAATTTCTATTAGAGAAATTCTATTATTCTAATATTCTATTAGAACCTCTCCATGTCTGGCTCTATCTCTGTCTCTCTACATGGGCTTCTGAAGGGTTTTTTTGTTTGGTTGGTTTGGTTTTTTATTTATTTATTTATTTTTTTAAGGAATGGATGAGATTTGGGTTCCCCCTTCTTTTTTCTTCTTAGAATTTTTATGACATCCAAAGCCATGGGATGAACTTGGCCCTTTGGATGTGTGTGTGTGTGGGGGGGAGCTCTCCCTTATTCTCCCTGGCCATCTGGGGCTAAGGGACGGTTACTACAGAGCTTCTAATAAACAATATGCATGTTAACCTCCTAAAGCTATTCCCAGTGCTCTTTGGGGGGCTTTGGCACACACTGACTTGTTGTGGCTAGCCACAACACAATTTTGATGCTAATTCTCCTCTCCTGGAAAGCACTGCAGAAAAGGAGCAAATCACAGGTGCCTTGTGAACCTTCTCCCCACCTTAACTTTTCAAATAAAGGCTAAGGCAGATGTTGGGCAGCAGGAGGGAAGGTGGAGCTGAAAAGTTTGGGGGAGAAGGGAAGAGAGGAGACCGGGGCAGAGACTGGGGAGGATGAAGACGAAAGAGGATGAGGTGGAAGGAAGATGGAGCTGAAGCACGTGGCTTGGAGAAATCGCAAGTTATATGGGATCTAATAGATGGGAATAGAGTAGTGTAGTGGTAGATCTGCCCAATCTAAGCGAGTAACATGTATACCAATTAATTGAGTTGTGAATTGATTTAGTAAATTGGGTTAAAAATTTACCGAAACAAACTGGCACCCAATTTAGTGCTTAGAACTCAACAAACCTGAGATAAAAGGTTCACTGCCCCCCAACCCCCTGAATACAGCTTGGGCAGCGACATAGGCAACACTGATTGATAGCTGTAACTTCTGAGTTACTCAGAGTCAGATGTCAGATTCAGATGTCTCTAGAATGGCCTGAATGGGTGATATTTCTTTCATTCATTTACTTTCAAATGTTTGTGAGTTAGGCATTGTTAGTAGTAGAGATAGTGGCCAATACCCTGAAACAGGCTGATTAAATGCTCCAAGGCTTCTTTGTTGCTATAGACTAGTGGAGGGGGACGTCAGGACTCTGTTTGTTTCCCAGAAACTTCCAGAAGCTCAGGAGAAATAAAACACTGCGGAGTCTGACTGTGGTCACAGCATTTCTGAGGCAGAAACAGGAAGATAATGAGTTGGAAATCAGGAAATAGGAAGAACCAGTCTCAGAAAAGAAAGAAGAGGAGGGGAGGGAGAAGGAAGGAAATGAGAGGAGAAGGAAAGAAATGAAGAAAAGAGCGGAGAGGGGAGACCCCAAAGAATAAAGGACTACCCATTTACAGTCCAAAACCAGAGCTACCATACCTGGGTTTCCACTCTCTTAGATTTTTTGTTGTTGTTGTTTTTGAAGACGGAATCTTGTTTTGGTGCCTAGGCTGGCTTCAAATCCACGATCCCCCTGCCTCATCTTTCTGAGTACTAGGATTACAAGCACGCAGCACAATGCCAGGCTGGGCTTTAACACATTTATTTATTCATGTATTTACTTTTGAGACAGAGTTTCAATGTGTAACTCTGACTGACCTAGAATTTACCATGTAGATCATCAGGCTGGCTTGGAACTCAGATCCGATTGCCTCTGCTGCCTAAGCGCTGGCATTCAAGGTATGCGTCACAATGCCCACAGAGCTTTCACTCATAAGCAAGACTCCACCCACACCTCCACCCACAGGTATTTCCAAACTGAATATGAAATAGTTAGCATCTTAATTAGAGACTACAAGAGATTAAGTGCCTAGCCTAGGGTCACACAGATAACTGACAAGGATACCTTGGGTACCAACCTATCTGACTAGAGGTTTTTGTCTCAGAGCCCTTGAAACACTCAGACACTTGCCTCTTGGCTTCTCTAGGGAATTGGGGAGGGTGATCATTGGGTAAGGAGTTTCCTTTTGGGGTGACCCAGATGCATAGGAACCACACAGAGGTTACACAACACTGGATCCACCAAACCCCTCTGATTCTTGTATACTTTTCAACCCTGACCTTCATGTAACATGCTTTTTTATCTTGAGTATAGATTGAGAAATGAGAGGGCTTCTTTTCCTTTAGCAGGCAGGCGGTGAAGCTCCTCCCTGCCCCTCTTTGCCAAGTCCCCGGGGCCTTTACTAGGACAGCTTGGGCTTTGGATTTCTAGGACAAAAATCATTCTGTTAATTTCCTCCAATAATCTCTCTCTGGAATTGTTGATGAGTGAGTCACAAACCTCAGGTCCAGATTTGTGGGGCTCCAGAGGTTGTTTGTATTGCTGTCAGTAGGAGGTTGGGGGGCGGTGATGGACTCAGACTCTCTCTGAAGAGTTTATTTCAAAATAAAATATTCACTTGTGTTCACGGGACTGAATTCCATGGATTTTATTCAGGACAAGTCAGAAAAGCAAGCTTTCCACTGCTAGCACAGACAGACAGAAGATCAGACAGGGGGCTGCTTACAGATCTTGGTTCTTGGTTTAGAGAATCATTCCAGGACTTTCAGAGGAGATGATGCCCTAGCAAAGGGGAGGAAGGGGGAGGGGAGGGAGGGGAGGAAAGGGAGGAAGGGCGGAAGGGAGGAAGGGGAGGTAACCCATGTAGCTTTGAGATAAAGGGATTTAAGTTAGCTGTGAGGTTCTCATCTCAGTGCCACCTCTCACTCCAATGGATTCTTTAAGAAGGACGGAGGCTGGGAAGAGGGGCCCAGTCAGTAAAGTGCTTCCCAAATAAGCTTGAGGAACTGTGTTTGACCCCAATATCCATCTAAGAGCCAGGTTGCTGATGGAGGGGTGGGGGTGGGAGGTGGAGACAGGAGGATCCTTGGGCCTAACTGGCTAGTTAGTTTACATAAATCTTCAAGTTCCAGGTTCAGTGAGAAACACTGTCTCAGAAAACAAGAGTTTTGAGAGATGGCTCAGTAAGTCAATGTTCTTGCTGCACAAGCCTGAGTTCAATTCCCCACATCCCACGGTGGAAGGAGAGCATTGACCCCCCAAGAGGGGTCCTTCAACTTCCACACACACTCTGTAGCATGCAGAAGCTTGTACACACATGCTAATAACATAGAACATATTTAAATTTAAAAGTAAGGTGGAGAGTGTTGGAGAAAGATACTTGCTGTTGAGCTCTGGTCTCACATACATGGATACACACGTGCACACACACTTGCACACATCGCCAGGAACATGCACATTCATCACATTCATCACATTCATGTGTGCCCACACAAACAAAAGAAATGTATTCAAAGCCAGTAGATGAGGCTGGGGATCTTTCTGATTGCAGTGTCACCTTGACAGTGAGGATTTCTCTCCCAGGAGGAAGGAGGAAAAGGAAACTGAGAAGTGAGTCTCCTCCCAGGAAGAGAATCAGATGTACTTTAATGTCATGGAGCTGGAGGAGTCACTTGGCCACATAGTACTTGTCCAGCAGGCACAAGGACCCAGGTTTGGTCCCCAGTACTATAGACTGATGATGCAAATTATCAATCTAATGAGTATGGGGTGCTTCTACAGAAAGCTGCTTTTTTATCTCAGAGAACTATATGAAGATTGTTTGTTTGTTTTATATATGTAAGTGTTTTGTCTGCACATATGTGTACACACCACGTGTATGCCTGGTGTTCACTGAGGTCAGAAGAGGTCAGCAGATCCCCTTGGAACTGAAATTATGGATGACTGTGACCTACCATGTCAGTGCTTGGAACTGAACCTGAGTCTTCTGCAAGAACAACCAGTGCTCTTAACTACAAAGTCATCTTTCCAAATCCTGTGTGAAGATTCCGGCTTAGCTAAAGATTCAGTTTGGGCAATAATGATCTGGGTAAAAGTGAGCTGTCCCTCTTCTGACTTTCACCTGCTCTGTAACTCTGTTCTGTTAGCTGAAGGATTTTCTTCAACTTCATCTTCTTCAAGTTGACATTAAGAGAGGTGTGTGTGTGTATGTGTGTGTGTGTGTGTGTGTGTGTGTGTGTGTGTGTGAGAGAGAGAGAGAGAGAGAGAGAGAGAGAGAGAGAGAGAGAGAGAGTCATCATTCACAAGAATATGCTGTGGTTGATTTAAAAACAAAACAAAGTGGAAGCTGGCAAGATGGCTTGGCAGGTAAACATGCTTGCTGTGCAAACCTGATGACCAGCGTTCAATTTCTACATTCCATGTAAAGGTGAAAAGAAATGATGATTCTATACAAGTCATACTTTGACTTCCACACATGTGCCATGGCATATAAGTGCCTACACACATCACACATGCATGCACACAGACATACAACAATAATAAGTAAACTAAACATTATCTTAACTCTATTTCATGTACGGGTGTTTGGCCTGTACATATGTGTGTGCGGCATAGGCATACAGTGCTGGTGCCAACAGAGGCCAGAAAAAGAGCGATCCATCTCCTGGAACTGGGGTGACAGATGGTTGTGAGCCACCATGTTTACACTGGAAATCGAACCCAGGTCCTCTGGAAGAGCAGCTAGTACTCTAAACTGCTGAACCATCTCTCCAGCCCAAACTAGAACCATTTTAAATTCTACAAATTCCTTCTCATACCTATAGATACCCCACCCCCTTTTACAGCGTAGACTGTACAACTCCCCATTGAGGTGTACAATTTGTTTCTCTGCTGCTTAAACCTGGACTGGCCATGTGATTTGGCCAAAGTTTCATTAGCAATAATGATGAAAGCAGAGACTTGGAATTGCTTGCTCCTCTGCCATCGCCTGAGACTGGAGTGTCTGCTGGGAAGTGTGTGGCAGTCACCCCACCTGACAGCGAGCCAACATCTAGACATGTGAGGACCCCTTACTCCAACCAGCTTACAGACAGCTGGTCAGGCCATCCCAGAGCATCCAGTCCCTGCTGAACAAACCCAGACCAGAACTACTCAGCTGTCCCAGCTGGTCTTGAGCAAATAAAGATGCTGGTTGTTGTCAGCCACGGTGCCTTGCAAAAGTCAACACACACATGCAGAGAATATCTCTGGAAAGACTTTGTTACTATTCTACATAATTTCTCTGAAGGTAGGAATTTTAGATCATTGGCAAGAATTAGGGAATTTTCCTACTGTGTCTCTTAGAGGAGAGAGAGAGAGAAAGAGAGAGAGAGAGAGAGAGAGAGAGAGAGAGAGAGAGAGAGAGAGAGAGGCTTTTCTTAAAACAAACAAAGCTCATTTAGTACAGGCTGACCTCTAACCCACTATGAAGTTGAGAATAACCATGAACTGATCTTGCCTTTACCTCCCAAGTGCCAAGACTGTACATGTGAGCCAACAAGCCCAGCTTTTCTGTGCATCTTAACCCACACAAATGAATCTGCTCTAAAAAAATTAGTTCAAATAATTGAAATAGTGAGCATGATAAAGCATGACTTGTAGAGAAAGGTGGTTTTAGTTCATAAATCACACTTGTTATACTTCAGAAAATAACAGTGGGACAACATGAATGTATGAGCTTCTTGTTCAGTTTTTTCTCAGAATGACGGAAGTCCTTTGTTCTGTAACACAATGAAAGCTCAGTGTGTTATTTAGTGTTGGAGACAGCAGCCCAGTCTCTGGTCCACTCCACTGTACAGGCTGATGAAAGTGCTTGAGAGTTCACCAAGCAGTAAGACCACTTCAAGAGGCATTGTATCACTCCCTTCCTACTGCGATCTGACTCAAGTTCTCATCTTTGTGTGTGTGTGTGTGTGTGTGTGTGTGTGTGTGTGTGTGTGTGTGATTTTTCTTAAAATTTAATTTTTTACTTATTTGCTTTACATCCTACTCACTGCCCCCTCCTGGTCACCCCCTCCCACAATCCTTACCCGATTCCTCTTCCCTTCTCCTCTGAGTGGTGGGGGCCACAGGCTGGACCTAGACCCCCCCCCAAATATGTAACAGATGTGCAGCTTCGTCTTCATGTGGGTTCCAACAACTGGACCAAGGGCTATCCTAAAGTCGTTGCCTGTATATGGGATATGTTCTTCGAGCTGAGCTGTCTTGTCTGGGAGAGGAAGCACCTAGCTTCACAGAGACTTGAAGTTCTTTTCCTTTTATTATGATGTCCTACAACACTCAGGTCTGTGCTCCCCAGTCTTTGATAAGATTTGAGAGGGCTTACAAGGAAGGAAAGCTTCTAAAGGGTTGAGCAATCTAATTGTGGGGGTGTGGGGGCGAAGGGGATCCCAAGAGGAGTTATAACCTCAAAGCCAGGCCCCCCATCCCTGCTTCTTTCTCTTCTCCTTGAGGTCATTCATTCTCTCTCCCTGCTGACCAGTTTGTGTGGACGGACTGCTGAAGAATAGCTGAGCCTTACAGTTCCCAGTTCGCCTGGCTTTCTAATCCTTTGGAATGTGAACTTTTGCCACCTAAGAAGGGTGATGGCTTCCTCAGGATGTTTTCTACCTGTTGACCAGAAGCTGACCTTGAAGATATTCACCCACAAGTTTTCAGCAGAAGTTTTCTTCTTCTGCTTCCAGAAGAAGAGCATGCTAGGCACAAACTGGAACTCTGGTGGGGGGGGGGGGGGGGGGAGGAGGAGGAGGAAGAGGAAGAGGAGGAGGAGGAGGAAGAGGAGGAAGAGGAGGAAGAGGAAAACGGGCTTTAGAAATGAGACAGACCTAGGTCTAGGTCCTGGGGTTGCCATCACAATTGTGTGATGTCTTATTTCCAAGCCTCCATTTTGTCTTCCCCTCTAGCTACCTGACAGTGCTGTTACAGATCCACAGTGTGCCTGAGAGCATCTTCAGTGGGGGCTCCAAGCAGAAGGCTACTCATTGCAGTTCTTCTTAGAGATACTGTGTGCTTTTCTGCCATACAAAACTTGTGAACAGAATTGTGCTGTAGTTCAACCAAGAGCACTTGCCTACCGTGTATAAAACCCTGAGTTAAATCCTCAGCAGTGGGGAAAAAAAAGCAATGGCACATGAAATCTCTGCTATTTAGATAAGCATTTATCAAAACACCATGTACTGAAAATTTGGGCCTCTGTCTATGGCACTATTAAGAGAAGCTAGAACCTTTAAAAGGTGGGCATAGTGGAAGGAAATATGGTCACTGGGAGGTATGCCTTCAGAAGAGTGTTTTGGGAGCTGGCAAGATAGCTCAGAGGATAAAGGTGCTTGCTGACAAGCCGGCTTTAACTTCAATTCCCAGATCCCACATGGTAGAGGAGAAAACTGACTCTTACAAGTCCTTTGTCTGCCACACATGTACTCTAGTCACACACCAATCAATGTTTTAAGAAAGGCAGATATTGGGACCTCAGTCCTCACTCTCCCTCTTTTTCCTTGTTTGGCAGCCTCCCCCACTAGTGCCTCCTGCCATGAGGATCTGCCTTACCACAGGAACAAAGGCAACAGGGTCAAACAACCAGACACTAAATGCCTGAGGCAAAGCCTTCTTTTCACCAGAG
This sequence comes from Mastomys coucha, assembly GCF_008632895.1. Classification (NCBI taxonomy): domain Eukaryota; kingdom Metazoa; phylum Chordata; class Mammalia; order Rodentia; family Muridae; genus Mastomys; species Mastomys coucha. The sequence continues at coordinate 141,273,963 of NW_022196904.1, forward strand.
TGCCTCCTGTATTTTGGTTTAGTGACATCAGAATATGAGGGAACAAAAGAGACTTTAAATATAATTTACTCATCCCCAAACCCTAGACTATAAACTAGATGTGTTCTTAACAACTAACAGACAAATGGGGGAAGAAAAGAAAAAAGGATTCTCTCTCTCTGATGACCAGTTCGTCGTGGATGGACTGCTGAAGAATTGCCGAGCCTTACAGTTCCCTTCCTGATGTGCAGGAAGTCTGCAATGCTGAATCAGCCAGGAGGCTGGGGCTTGTGTAGAATGCTCAAAGTCCTAGGTTCAATTCCTAGCAGCTCATAAACCAGTTGTATCTCCCAGAACTCAGGAAGCAAAGGCAGGAGGATCAGAAGTTCAAGGAAGGGAAGGGAGGAGAGGAGAGGAGAGGAGAGGAGAGGAGAGGAGAGGAGAGGAGAGGAGAGGAGACTAGCAAAGTGGCTCAGGCAATGGCACTTGCTACCAAGCCTGATGACCCTGAGTTGGATCCCTAGGTCTCACAATGGTAGACGTTATCTTCCAACCTCATAGAATGCTTACCCATAAAATAAGTAAATAAAATGTATCTTTAAATCTGAAAGAAAATACTTTCCATAAAGTTAAGGCATTAAATATGTTTTTATTAATGCCTTTTATTTTAAAATCATGTCCTCATTTTTATGTACAAAATATTTTTATAATAAGTTGGTGAGGGTAGATGGTATAGTATGTAGCATGTTTGATACAATGACAAGGAAAGTATGCTACATTGATTTCCATTTCTCATTTCTCCATGAAAAAATCTAGCTCAACTCCTCATTTTCTATGTGTACATGTGAGTGTATATTTGTTCATACATGGGGGTACTTGTGTGTGTGTGTGTGTGTGTGTGTAGGTCAGAAGTCAGCATTGGTTGTCTTCCTCATTTGCTTGAAATCTTATTTTTTGAGATAGAGTCTTGGGGGCTTCTGCTCCATGTCTGGCTATTTATGTGGGATCTGGGATTCGAATTTAAGTCTTCAGGTTTTTGCAGGAAGTGTTCTTACCCACTGAGCAATCACACTAGCCCTGCATGTTCATGGCATGTCCTCCCGTTCTCTCAACAGTATCTTTCACAGAACAGGATCATTTTTGGTTTGGGATTGGTTTTGGTTTGGTTTTGTTTTCTTGAGACAGTTTCAATGTGTAAAAAAGTCAAGCCTGATTTTAAACTCATGATCCTCCTGCCTCAGTCTCTTGAGTGCTAGAATCACAGACATGTACCATCATAGCTATCCTAAAGTTAAAATTTTAATAAGGTTCAATTCATCAATTATTTTATGACTTACATCATTGGTTTTATATCAAAAAGGCCAGTCTGTTCCCATGTTATCTTACGGGAGTTCTAGAGTTTGGTGTTTTATATTTTTGTATCAAATTCATTTGATTTCAATTTATGAAAGACTTAAGACCTTGACCTCTTTTTTTCCCAATGGCAATTCAGTTTTTGTAGCACCGTTTGTTGAAAAGCTTGGCTCTCCTCTGTTATGTCACTCAGGATCTTTCACTGAGGGTCAGTTGTCCATGTTTGTGTGCATCTGTTCCAGAGCTCTGTATTCCAGAGCACTGACCTATTACTTTCTTATTTTTCATTAACACCAGTCTTCATTACTGCAGGTTTATTAGATGCTTGAAGTAGTTGTTATTATTTTTGTTTGTAGAAAAACAGGGATTTTTTTCTTTTTTTTAAACTTTTATTGCATTATGATGAGAAAAGTTACATGATTTCAATTTATCTCAAATTGTTAACATTTAAAAACATATTATAAGTAAATAGAATTAAATCACATTCTTGTTTCCCTTTTATACCCCCACTCCTCAGAGAGGTCCTCCCTTCAATACCTACAATATCTTTTTTGTCATATTCCTTAAAATTTATAAAATATTATAACAATAAAAATAAGTATTATAAAAGTTGTTTGATATAAAACAATAATCAACTTAACAGTCTTATGTAGATGCTCATCTACAGCAATAGTGAAAATACATTTTTCTCAATATAAATTTTAAATAACTCCAAACATATTAACTGTATACTTCAAAATAATACATCACTACTGGTATTTTCTTGAATGAACATAAATATATAACATCTTTTTGTTTGTTTTGTATTTAGTAAAGTTTAAAATCTTGGCTCTTACTGTGGTACAAGCCCAAAATAAAAACAATTTTTAGACATTGAATTTCATTGTAATAAGGCTGTATTTCAATGACTCTCACATCACCAAAGGATTTTTCCTCCATCGTAGCTAAGCTGAAAGTTGATAGTTCTGCTGCACCAAAAAATGAATTGTAGGCTCGATTTTTGGATACAGACCTCTTGCTATAGTCAAAGCTATTTGACTTGAGTGAGTGACTTTATTCTCAGCCCACAGGTTACATTCATTTAAGAAATG
>NW_022196904.1:141276501-141277017 GCF_008632895.1 Mastomys coucha
GCTGAAAGTGTATATAGATTGTACAATGTTGGACCTATTTCTCCAATTACCAAATTAAAGAGACCATTAAATGACAATCAACAAATTTCTAATTCCTCATATTATTGGATTTCAATCGATTAGGATATGTTAGTAATATTAATTTGCATATTAAGATATTAAGAAAAAGTAATTGTCACTTCCTGTTGTTTTTGTTGTAAGAGGTGGAATTAGGTTTGTGTGGATTTGTTGAAAGATTACCTTCTTGCTTCTTCTAGGGTGTAGTTTGCTCCTTATGTTGATGTTTTCCATCTATTATCCTTTGTAGGGCTGGATTTGTGGAAAGATATTGTATAAATTTTGTTTTGTCATGGAATATCTTGTTTTCTCCAACTATGGTAATTGAGAGTTTTGCTGGATATATTAGCCTGGGCTGGTATTTGTGTTCTTGTGGGGTCTGTATGACATGTGCCCAGGATCTTCTAGTTTTCATAGTCTCTGGTGAGAAGTCTGGTGTAATTCTGATAGGCCTGCCTT
>NW_022196904.1:141277266-141277431 GCF_008632895.1 Mastomys coucha
CATTTCCTTCACCTGTTTGATTGTGTTTTCCTGTAGTTCTTTAAGGGATTTTTATATTTCCTCTTGAAGGGCTTCTAGCTGTTTACCTGTGTTCTCTTGTATTTCTTTGAGGGTGCTATATATGTCTTTCTTAAAGTCCTGTATCATCACCATGAGAAGTGATTT
>NW_022196904.1:141277530-141290354 GCF_008632895.1 Mastomys coucha
TATGGTGGGAGAATTGGGTTCTGATGATGCCAAGTGACCTTAGTTTGTGTTGTTTATTTTCTTACGCTTGCCCCCTGCCATCTGGTTATCTCTACTGCTACCTGCCCTTGATAAATCTGACTAGAGCCAGTCCTTCCTGTGATCCTGGTTGTGTCTGAAGTCCTCAGAGTCAAACTGTCAGGGATTTTTTTAAAACCAGAAAATATATATGAAATATATATTTTAAATATTAAAGTATATTTTAAAAATATATCTACCCTACCTACACAGAAATAACTGCCTTTACTAGAGTTGTGTTTGCCCTTCAGGATCTCTGTGTGTCTCCCAGAGTCAACAGAGGAAGCAGCTAATGCATAGCCGTGCAAGACAGTGAGTTTGGTGGAGCCGAGGCCTAAGGGTAAAGGAGAAGCAGGGCTTGTGGAGGGATGAGGCAGGCTAGAGGGTTGCGTGGACTAGAGGCAAACAATGAGGAGGGTGAAAATACTCCCACAGAAGAATCTAGGTGATTGGAAGTACAGAAATCAGAAAGATCTAGGCAGCTTTTCGGATCTGATGTGCAGGAAGTCTGCAATGCAGAAAAGGCCAGGAGGCTGGGGTATGTGGAAGGGGAAGTATCAGGCAAGAGTGAGTGTGGGATGTAGCTCAGTTGGTAGGGTATTTGTCCAGAATGCTCAAAGCCCTGGATTCAATTCCTAGCATCTCATAAACCAATTGTATCTCCCAGAACTCAGGAGGCAAAGACAGGAAGATCAGAAGTTCAAGGACATCCCCAGCTACAGGTCAAGTTTGAGGCCAGCCTAGGATATATGAGATCCTGTCAAGAAGAAGAGGAGGAAGATGATGGTGGTCATGGTGAGGAGGAGGAAGAGGAGGAAGAGGAGGAGGAAGGTGAGGAGGAAGAGGAGGAAATACTGACACGGGAGGAAGAATCAAGTACACATGATCCAGAAGGAGTCAAGCAAGGAATTAGACTTTAGATTCAGGTTGCTGAAAGGCCAAGAGACTGTTAAGCTACATTATAAACTCATTCATTTAGCAAGTATTTATGGAGTATCTGTTGTACATCAAGCACTGTTCCACCCACTGGAAGTACTGTTGGTACTAGAAAGAAAAACGTCTTGATCCCATAATATTTATATTTTATGTTGTAAATTTTATTTTCTTTAGCATCACCGGGCATTGAAGCCAGCCAGGCTTCACAGAGTCTAAGCACTCTACCACTGAGTAACCCAACCCCATAGTTGTATTCTAGCTGGGGAGATAGATTCAAAGGTTATGAAGAAAAATAGGGTTATAGAAAATGACAGGAAACAAGAAAAGTTGAGCTGTGTGGAGATACAGGTTGTGGGCTATGTGAGAAAGGTGGAAGCCAAGCACAGTTCATCTTCCCCAGACAAACATGGAGTTTTCCCATGTCAAACACAGCTAAGAAACAGCAGGGCTTGATATTTATAAAGCTGCCCTTAAATGGAAGTACACAGGACTGCTGGTCCCACTTGGTGATGTAAGCCTGAGTTTTAAAAAGCAATGAGTGCTGTAGCCAGGATTTGGCTTCTTTCTCGGTTCTGGCAAGACCTTCCTTTGTACCGAGGGATCAGAGAGCAGGGTAGGAGCCAAGTTAAATGGGCAGCTTGCCTTGGGTCAGGTCACTCTCCACAAGTCCTGTATCATTGGCTGCATTAGTTAGAAACCCAGAGTGGAAGCCCATGCCTCTGATGGAGAGAGAACATCCTCTCCTCGATGATCTATAGTCCAGTGTGTAACTCCAGCAATAAGGAATCAATGGCCTCTATGAAACAAGGGCGTTTATTTAAGCTGATAACTAATGGTAAGAAGGAGCCAGAAGACAAGAGTTATAAGATAACAGAATGAGGAGAGGGTGGTGCACAGAGCATGTGCAGCACAGAAGGCAGCATAGCTGGGCTGTGCAGTGAACAGGGCATCTGCTGGCACAAGGTGTCAGAGGGAAACCGGAGTTATGTCACTCAAGTTCTTAACGGTCTTATAAGGTATTTTTAATTATATTCAGAGACCACAGAGGGGTCAGCAGTATAACATGACTGTGGGTTGTCCACGGATACTTGGTAGATTCGGGGCAATCCCTTCTGCTCCTGTGTTATGGGAGATCTCAGGATGAAGTCTGCCAAATGCTTTTCCTGAATGGATTATGAAATAGTCACATGGCATTTCTCCTTTGTTGCAGTAATGTGTTGAATAGCTGCTGATTGATTTCCAATAACAGTCTTAGATTCTTAGGATAAAGTCAACCTCCCCATATCTTGTTCATTTATTTTATGTGGGTGTGTGTTTTATGCCAATATTCTTGCACACGTGTGTACACATGCATACATATAGATGTTCATGTGTATGTGGAAACTAGAAATTGATACTTATCTTCCTCTATTATTCTACTGCCTTATTTTTTTAAACAGAAGGGTATTTATTTATTTATTTATTTATTCATGAGTGTGTGTGTGTGTGTGTGTGTGTGTGTGTGTGTGTGTGTGTGTGTAAGGGGTATGCCTCAAATGTCCTTACTCACTGAGCCATCTCCCTGTTTCTTAACTGAACACTAATGAAAACACAAAAAAATCAAGGTTTGTGGGACATAGCTAATACAGAGATTAAAGGGAACTTTAGAACTTTAGATGTATATTTTAGAAAAAAAAGGGTTTAAAAATTAGTGAAATATAAAATACAAGTAACAAGCTGGATGTGGTTGTAGTTGCACTCTCATGTAAATACATCTATTTGGGAAGTTGAGGTAGGAAGATCTCAAGTTCAAAGACAATGTACAGTGAGACTGTCTTTTAAAACAAAATGAAATGAGATGAAAAGAGGTGGAGTGGGCACAGGTCAGTGCTCAAGAGATTGCCTAGAGTGCTTGAGGCCTGATCCTCCTCAGAGCCCACCCCCATCTGCATCCCCCAAGACAAACAAGGCAAAAGAAAAACAAAAACACGATTTGGTTTTTCTGATATTCTAATAGAGAGTCATATGCCTATACTCATAAATGTATTGGTCTCTAATTTCATTTTCTCATAATATCTTTGTCACCTTTTGATCATAATTTTGCTAGATTTAAAAAAAAATTAGAAAATTTTACCTTCTCTGTTTTCTGAAACACTTTGTGTGGCATAGCTATTATTTCTTCTTTAAACATGTAACAAAATTAACCCATGAAGATACCTAAGGTCAGAATTTTCCTTGTGAAAACAATTTTGAATAAGATTTGATAAGTGACTATAGTAATCGCCAGGTTTTTTTAGTTTCTTCTGTTAAATAGAGTTGTGTTTCTGGAAGAATCTCTCGATTTACTCTAAATCGATGAATTTGCTGATGAGGTTATTCATACGAGCCGTTTAAGTCTGTAAGCTCTGTAGTGGTATCTCTTCATATCTAACTTTCTGACAATTTGTTTTCTTATTTTATTCCTTGCTCATACCTAGTGGTGTTTATTAATTTTTTATTTTTTAAAGTAGTTTTTATTAAATTTTCTTTTGTTCACTTGGCCCATCCCCTTAGTCTCTCCAGAACAAATATTCTATTTCCTCCTCCTCGAGAGGTCCTTTCCTCCCTGCTAGTCCCTTATTAGGTACCTAACCTCTGTGGTTATATGGCTATGCAAAGGCTTTGAAGCTAACACCTAAATATAAGAGAAAACATACAATATTTGTCTTTGGGAGCCTGAGTTACCTCAGTCAGTACATTTATTTTCTAGCTCCATCCATTTAAATGCTAATTTCATAATTTTTAATAGCTGAATAGTATTCCATTTGTAAATGTGCCGCATTTTCATTAACCATTCATTTGTTGATGGACATCTAGGTTGTTTCCAATTTCTGGCTATTATGAATAGAGCAGCAATGAACATAGGTGAACAAGAGGTACTTGCTCAGTTCGTCTTTAGAGCAAGTACCTCTTTAACATGATGAAGCGTCATTTGGGCTTATGCCTATGAGTGGTGCGGCTGGATCTTAAGATAGATTTCACTGATCAACATGTCTGTTTTTATGCAAGCACCATGCTGCTTTTTACTGTAGCTCTGTAATTCAGCTTGAAATCTGGGATGATGATACATACAGCAGTTTTTCCCCCAAGATTATTGTAGCTTTCCTTTGTGTGTGTTTTCTTATGGACCTAAAAATTGTTTTGTTTTTTCTTCTTTTTTATTAGATATTTTCTTTATTTACATGTCATATGATTTTTCTTTTCCCAGTTTCCCCTCCCAGGAACAAACAAACAAACAAACAAAACCAACAAGAACAAACCCCTGTTGGCTACCCCCTCCCCATGCTTGCCACCCCACCCTCTCCCATTTATTGGCCCTGGCATTCCCCTACACTGGGGCACAGAACCTTCACAGGACCAAGGACCTCTCCTCCCATTGATGATTGATTTTGCAATCCTCTACTATACACATGCTGCCAGAACAATCAGTCCTACCATATAGACTCCATGTATACTTCAATTTCTGTGAAGAACTATGTGATAATTGATAGTGGCTGCACTAAAACTATAGATTGATTTTGGAAGGAGGGCCATTTTCACAATATTAATCAAATCCATGAGCACGGGAGATCTTTTCATCTTCTGGTGTCTTCTTCAGTGTTTAAAGTCTTTCACTTGCTTAGTTAGAGCTAGCCCAAAATACCTTTTTGAGGCTGTTGTGAAAGGCACTATTTTCCTGGTTTCTTTATCTCTTTGTTTGTCTTTGCAAATGGAAAGGATAGTTATTTTTGTGTGTTTATTTTGTATCCTGTTGCTTTGCTAAGAGTGTTTATTACTTGGAGAAGTTTCCTGAGGGAGTCTTAAGGACTTTTGTGTATAAAATCATATCACCTGCAAATGATATTTTGACTTCACCTGCAAATGATATTTTGACTTCTTCCTTTTCTATTTGTTTTCCCTTGATCTTCTTCAGTGGTCTTAATTGCTCTGGCTAAGAATTTAAGTAATTTATTGAATAGGTGAGGAGAGAATGAACATCTTGTCTTGTTCCTAATTTTAGTAGAAATTTTTTGTGTTCCTCTCTGTTTAGGTTGGTGTTGGCTGTGGGCTTGCTGAAAATTATTTTGAGGTGTGTCCCTTATATCCCTAGTCTTTCAGGGCTTTTATCATAAGAGGATGTTGGATTTTCTCAAAGACCTTTCTGCACCTAATGAGATGGGATGCAGCCAACTTGATTATGGTGTATACTCATATTGATATAGTATTGGATTTGGTTTGCATGTATTTTATTGGGAATTTTAGGATCTATGTTCATAAATGATAAATGCTAGCCCATATTACTATATCCAGAAAAACTATCATAATAGCTGGAGAAAGAAAACATTCCATGATAAAACAACAACAACAACAACAAAACAATGTAAGCAGTACTGTCCACAAAACCAGCTTTACAGAAGGTGTTAGAAGGAAAACTTAAATCTGAAGAGTAATTACATCCAAGAAAACACAAGGAATAAATAATTCCAGACCAGCAAATCAAAAGAGGGAGAAAAACCCACATCATAACAAAATAACAGGATGCCCTTGTGTTTAGTGTATAAATAATTAGAATTGTAATTTCATCTTGAAAGATTTTCCCTTTGAGGAGTATATAGTGTGCTTCCCTGTTTCTTCTGATTAGCTTTGGTTTGAGTTTACTTGTCAGGTATTAAAATGGCAATACCTGCTTTCTTCTTGGGACTTTTAATACCTTTCTCATCCTTTACCCTGAGGATGTCTATCCGCAATGGTGAAATGTGTTCCTTGGATGTAGCAGAAAGATAGATCCTGTTTTCTAATCCAGTCTGTTAGCTTGTATTTTTTTATTAGGGAACTGCAATCATTAATATTGAGAGTTATCCATAAGCAATGTTTATTAATTCCTGTTGTTTTGTTGTTAAAATGTGAGTTTTTCCACTCTTCTGATTTGCTGGTCTGAGATTACTTATTCCTTGTGTTTTCTTGGGTGTGGTTTCTCTTCAGATTTAAGTTTTTCTTTTAACACCTGGAGAGCTGGTTTTGTGGATAGTGCTGCTTAAGTTTGGCTTTATCATGGAATATAATTTTCTTTCTCCATCTATTCTGATAGTTTTGCTGGGTATAGTAATCTGGGCTGGCATCTGTGATCTCTTAGAGTCTGTAGAACATCCATAAAGGCCCTCTGGCTTTGAGTCTCCATTGAAAAGTCAAGTATTATTCTTTTTATTTTTCATTAACCAATTAGTTAATTAATTAATTTACTTTACATCCTAGTCTTCCCCTACCTCATTCCCTCCTAGTCCCTCTCTCTCACTTCATCTCCCCCCATCCTCCCTTCCTTTCACCTCGTAGAAGGGAAGGCCTCCCATGAATATCAACCCATCTTGGCATATCAAATTGCAGTAGGACTAGGTTCAACTTCTACTGAGGCTAGACAAGGTAGCCCAGTTAGGGGAAAGATATCAAAGGCAGGTTGCAGAGTCATAGACAGCCTCTACTCCTGCTGTTAGAGGTTCTACATGAAGACTAAGCTGTACATCAGTTCCATATACCTATTGCTAGGGGTCTTAGCTAGGATCACCCTCATAGATTTCTGGGAGTTTCCATTGTCCTAGGTTTCTAGCTCATCCCAGAGATATGCCCCTCCACCGATGATTCCAGTTCTCTCTCCAAATTCTCTCTCCCTCCATCTTCCCAATACTCAATCCCTCCTGTTCACCTCCCTATCTTCTCTCCACCCAGTTCCCTCCATCCATCCACCCTGTGATGTGTATTTTATTTCTCTTCTCAGTGAGATTCAAGCATCCTTTCTTGGGACTCATTTACTCCATGTGCTAACTTGTCCTTACTTTCTTTACTCACAACAGCCACTTAGAAGTCATTATGTGCTCTCTGAATGATATTTAAGAGGTGTTTGGGTTTTTTATTATTATCTTATTTTCCCTTTGGTTTAATAGGAGTGGGGGCATAGGGACCAACTGGGACCAAATGCCCAGGGGGCAGAGTAGGGTCAGGTTGTGCCACACCAGGCCTCCACATGAGTGTGCAGCTGGGACTGTGCTGGGTGGCTGGAAGTCACGGGACAGAGTTTGGGGGGATCTGTGCTCAGCTGATAACTGCCATGCACTGTACTGCACATGTCCCTAGAACCTACCGGGACGTCTGCTTTTCAAGGTATCTCCTCTCCAGCCAGGGCCTGTGTCCCACCTGCCTAGGTGAGTCTCCTCCTAGCAATCCTGTGAGGACATGGGTCAGGGAGGGTGTGAACGTCCACCTCAGGGTGCCCCTACCGGCCTGATTCCTGCCCTCCTTTCCTACCACCAACTGGGGTTGCTGCGCTGCTGCCCGGAGTGAACGGACTGCGTGTGAGGCTAGCACATCCTAGCAGGCAGCCGTTGGTGCCCGCTGTCTCAGGGATGCTCCAACCACCCTCGTTCTCACAGCAGCCCTGCCCCTCACTCCAATCTGCCAGGCCCCAGTGGCCTGGTCCCACCCCACAAGAACCCAAAGTCTTACTGTATATAACTCCAGGCAATGTTTCTATATTTATAGCAATGTTGAAAAATCAACGTGTTTTAGAGAACCACCTTCTCCAACCCCCATCCCTTCCTCACCCCCCAAAAAGGTTTTCAAACCCTGTGGTTCCTGGGGCAGCGGAATTGGCTCATGAATTGTGTCGGCTGCAGTGATGATTCCAACAAGCAGCTACTAAGGGGAAATACACCTTTTTTTTTTTTTAATAAAAAAGCATTTTTAAAAGATTTATGAAACAATTACTTAGGATGTTTGTGATTTGCCGACCTTGCTGTAGATGCCATGTTACCAATGATTTCCTGTGGTGGGGGCTTGGCATTGTTTACTCTTTATTTACCAACTTCTGGCCTAGACAGTGAGCACCTTCCCCCAGCACTGCTGGGCCCAGCGCCTGTGTTCTGTGTTAGAAAAGTTATATATACATATATATGTATACACACACACACACACACACACACACACAAACACATGTGATTTGGGGGCCCTGTTCCTTGCACATCTTACAGTTACCTCATTTTTCTCATGTATGTATTTGAGAAAATGCTAATATAGAGAGACAAGTGGTTCTTTTGTTTTGTTTTGTTTGTTTTTGTTTTTGTTTTGTTTTTTTTTTTTTGAGACAGGGTTTCTCTGGGTAGCCTTGGCTGTCCTGGAACTCACTCTGTAGACCAGGCTGGCCTGGAACTCAGAAATCCACCTGCCTCTGCCTCCCAAGTGCTGGGATCAAAGGCGTGCGCCATCACTGCCCGGCGAGACAAATGGTTCTTAAAACTTAAATGTGTGGTTTGTTCCACCCCATTGGACTCACATTGATTTGTAGCATTTAACATAACTAGTATGTTGTATTATATATGTGTACACTGATTGAAATTTTTAACAGATTTGTACTTTTTTTTAAAATGAAAGTTGCTAGTTCTGCTTGACCAAGTAGTGCAATCATTATTTTTTTAATATTGTTGCTGATTTCAGAGGGATATTCACTAATAAATGTATGATGTATACAAGTGCTGCCCCCCCAAAAAATGCTAGTTAATGTTGTTTCATAAATCTTGTTATGGATCCTATCTTTCTGATTTTTTCTAATACCTAAGTTTACATGTTATGGTAGACATTCTGATTACTAAAGTCTTTGGTATCAAGATTTGGTCATGATTCAGAATCAACTAACCTGGGTCCATAGGGGCTCACAGAGACTGAACCACCAACCCGGAAGCCAGCATGGGATTGAACTCAGCCCTCTGCACATATGACACAGTTGTGTGGCTTGGTCTTCCGGGACCCCAAGGCTACCCAGAGAAACCCTGTCTCAAAAAAAACAAAACAAAAAAACAAACAAAACAAAACAAAACAAAAGAACCATTTGTCTCTATATATTAGCATTTTCTCAAATACATACATGAGAAAAATGAGGAGCAGGAGCTGTCTCTGACTAAGCTGCCTGCCTTTGGGCTTCCCCCTACCGGGTTGTCTTATCCAGGCTTAACAGAAGAGGATGTGCCTGGTCTGACTGCAACTTGATATGCCACGGCTGGACGATAACCATTGAATTCAGCCCTTTTCTGAAGAGAAATGAGGAGTGGATGGGGGTGGGCTAGGGTTAGGGGGAGGGGCTGGGAGAGGAGGAGGGAGGGGAAACTGCAGTTGCGATATAAAATAAAAAAAAATAAATATTTGGTTGTGATTTTTTTTCAGGCAGGCAGTAATTTGCTAATCTTGAATCTTTTGAACTTATTTTTAAGTTTCGTGGGAAGATCTATTTAGTCCATATTTTAGGACCAGGACAGCTTTACTTCTGATACATGGCTTTTCTTCTATGTATTTTTTTTTAGGTTTCCTTATTTTAAATTCTATTATATTTATTCAATGTGTTTTATGCGTGTTTTGCCTTCATACATGTATGTGCATTATGTACATGCTTGGGGCTCCATGAGGTCACAAGAGGGCATGTAATCCCTTGGAACTGCAATTAAAACTAGTTGTGTGCCACCACATAGATACTGGGACTTGAACCTGAGTCCTCTGTAAGAGCAACAAGTGCTCCGAACTGCTAACTGCTAAGCCATCTTTCCAAACCCAATAAAAAAAATTTACACCGATTGATTGATCGATCGATTGTGTGTGTGTGTGTGTGTGTGTGTGTGTGTGTGTGTGTGTATGAATGTGCATGTACCACAGCATGCATTCAGAGCTCAGAAGACAACTCATATGATTCACTGCTCTCCTTCCACCATGGGGTCCTCAAGAATGTAAGTTAATTTGTCTTGCTTGGTGGCCAGTACCATTTCTCACCTAGCCATCTCACCAGCCCAAGCCATGCTTTTTCCCCACTAGGGTTCCGGTTGCATGCTAAGAGTGTATAGTAAGGTCTTTTGGCCCCAGCTAACAGAAGTTTCTATATCACCCCCAGCACAGTGAGGCCCACAGCTACTCTGTCAGGCTTACAGAGTTTCACCTCAAACCAGCTTAAATGTTTAGCATTGGTTGAAGTCTTAAGAACTCCATGGTGCTGCCTCTCTGTGAATTCTCCTTTCTCACACCCCCACCCACAAGTCTCAGATGCCTTAAGCCATGTGTCAGCCTGTGCAAGCTCTGCTTGGATTCCCTGTCACTGCAGCATCAGAAGGTGTGTTCAGGAGGAAGCCAGTGGGATTCACTCTCTGCTTCCATTCCACCAAGGTTCCCAGTTTCTTGCTGCTTACTCACAATGCCCATCAATCTCTTTATATATTTTGTCCAGTTTGACAGTGGTTATGGCTCTGCATCTCTGAGGAAGTTGTCAGCCATGAGGAAAGGATGTAGAATGACAGCTACTGCCTCACAGAGTTGCCTTGGAAAGCACATGAGATGTCGTATGTGAAATGCTTAGGTTCTCCTGGGACATAAGTCCTCAGAATTGGGAGGACTTAAACTATTATTTATATATGATAGATATCCTTACTGTTACAAATAGCACAACAGAGAGCAGTCAAGAATATAATTCTTGCAATTTTGTATGCGTTTACCTTTAGAAATGTTGACTTACTGACTCTAGGCCTTTCTGCTTGTGTTGTTTTGTGAGTTTTGCTTATTGCTGTGGATCTGCGCATGGACGTCAGAGGACAACTTTTCCAAGTTAATTCTTTCCATTTGCCTTCTCTGTTTATATGTCATCTTGGGCTGGAACTCAGATTGTATGCATGTGAAGCAAGGGCTTTACCAGCTGTGAAGTCTTGCTAACCTCCATTGTTATTGTTTCTTGTTCATTAATTCTTTTAGATTTATTCCTTTGAGACAAGGTATCCTGAAGCCTGGGCTGGCCTTGTATTCACTATGTAGCCAAGGAGGATGACCACGACTCCTGATCCTCCTGCCTCTACTTCCCAAGTGTTGAGTTTGCAGGCACACATGACCACATCTAGATTGGCTCTTGACCTTTTACCAAATCTTTCTTTCAGCCTCAGTACATTTTAATGGCCCTGTTCTATGAGAAATTTATGGTTTTTGTGTTTTATGAGTTATGAATAATATCTAACAAGGAAATGTGTTCATGCTTTAGTTACCAAACTGGCATAATAACTCAGTAACTACCAAAGCCCAAAGAAGGGCAATTGTGCATGCATGCATGCATTTCAGGAAGAAAACAGGGGATACTTAGTCAACCACCAAGCAAACCCACTCCCAAAGCAATTGATTTAAAAGAACTGAGCAGCTGAGTTTGAGTGTGTGAATAATACACTGATAGCTGAGTATCATGTCATCTAACTGCTAACCCAGGGCCAATGCATTTTACTGTTGTATACTGTAGCCAGAGAGACCAAGACAGATGATAAGTGACCCCTAAAAGCTCTACACGTGTTTTCCTTCCATTACCTGCTTGTCAGACTGTTGCCCAGTCTAGGCCCAGACCTGTAAATCCTACCAAATCTGACAGGTGTAATAGAACTTGATAAAATTTCATTTAACCTTTTAAAATTGCTTAACTCTTTAAAGATAAATCATTTGAGCGTCCATTTATTTCCATTGGCTCCCTTTTTGTTCTTACGAGCTCCTGTTGTAGTCACTCACTTTGATTTAAAAAAAATATTTTAGGTTTATTTATGTTATTATTTCATATTCATGGGTGTTTTGTCTGCATGAATGTCTATGCACTGCATGCATGCCTGGTACCTTCAGAGATAGAAAAGGGTGTCAGATCCACTGAGACTGGAGTTACAGATGGTTTTAAGTCATTATGTGTGTGCTGGGAACTGAACCGGGTCCTCTGGAAGAACAAGTGACCTTAACCTCTGAGTGAACTCTCCAGCCTACTTTTTGATTTGTTTTAATTTAATTTAATTTTTGTGTATGTGCATACACGATACATGACCCTGTCCTTGCGTGGAGACCAGAGGACAGCTTTGAGGAGTCAGCACTCCTTGCACAATTGGCTCTAGGACTGAATTCAAGTCATCAGGATTGGTGACAAGTGCCTTTGGCCAATGAGCCACCTCACTGTCCCTTGTTAACGTTTTCGTTCCTCAAATCAATTATACTGAGTAGATATCAAAGATACGACAACAAATAAAACCATGCTCACGATGTTTCTAGCCCATCTACAGAGACAGAGGACTAAGTCTGCAGTAAAAACAAAAACGACAGTGAAATTATTTCAAATCCTGCAAGGAGAAAACAAGGAGGCCAAGTGCCAAGGGCAGCAGGCATAGTGACTGCCACTCTTGTGTGAAGATGAGGTGACCGGGTTTGTCACTCTTCCCTAGGAAGAGTGGTCTTCAGGGAGGGAGCATCTGAAGAAATGTGGTCCAACTTGTGAGCAGATGGCTGAGGAGGAAACAGAGGTCAGGTGTTAGGCAGAAGGAACGGCCACACACACAAATCCAGTTCAGGAACGAGCTCAGGGGCCAGTGAAATGGTCAGCAGGAAAAGGCACTTCCTGCCACACATGGCACCGTGAGTTTGATCTCACGTAGGGCCTGCATGGTAGAAGGAGAAATGATTTGGGAAAAGAAAGGCCACTGAGTACTAGGTGGAGGGGGAAGACCACTCAAAAAGGTTGGGAGGTAGGTAAGTACTACTGGGTATAAGTTTTATTCAAATTCAAGGAAAACTAGTGGCAGATTTTAAGCAGGAAACTGACTTAACTGTTAAAGATCTTTCCAAGGGGCTGGGGAGAAAACTTATTGGTAAAGTGTGGCATCCCTGGTCAGAGTTTCAAAGCAGTGCCTGAGGAATGACACCCATTGTCCTCTGGTCTCCACATATGCATATACTTGCTCCAGTGACACACACTCTCTGTCTCCTCTCCCTCTCCCTCCCCCTCTCCCTCTCCTTCTCTCTCCCCTCCC
>NW_022196904.1:141290478-141307470 GCF_008632895.1 Mastomys coucha
ACACACACACACACACACACACACACACACACACGAACACAAATGCCTGTCCAGCCTCTACAGAAAATGGATAAGATAGATCCAAATGTAGATAAAGGCAGGAAGGCTAGACAGACAATTGCAGGAATCAAGGCAAGGCAAGCCCAGCTTGGGTAGCAGTACAGCCTTGCAGTCAGGAGGAAGGGACATTTATTTCTAGATGTAGAACTAGCTGCACTTGGACTTGGTACGGAATCAAAGTGTGTGGTTGGTTTCAAAAATGGCTCTTCTTTGGCTCAGCTTATCAAGCCAACAATGATTTATGAGAAAGACAAAGAAAGGGAATGCATTTAGGAGCAGGAAGGAGACAGGAAACTCAGGCTCGGACATGTGAATCAGGTAAGATCTCCTAATGGAAATGGCAAGAAGGCACTGAACACATGGATCAAAGTTCAAAGGAGCTTGGAAGTGTGGGAGTGTGGAAGCATATATGGACAGATTTTGGCTACCTTATGGGATCCTTTCCTACCTCCTTTCTCAATCCCAAATCCTTCCAACCTTCCAACATTAGATAAGAGAGAAAGAAGGATAGAGGGGAAAGAGGATGTCTATCTCATTAAACTGCTTTCTGATGATTGGGGGTGTTTGAGTTCCTTGAAGCAAATTTGATCTTTGTTGTCAGGATTTCTCCAGCAGCAACCCAGCAATCCAGCAACTAGCAGCCAGCAGCCAGCAGCATGAGGAGAATCAACAGCTGCACCCCTCTCGAGGCTCTTGAATTTATATACCTTCTCAAGAGTCCCCAGACTTCGAAATATCATACACTTGCAAAAACTAGCTGCAGCTGGCAAAATCATGCCCCTGCCAGGGCACGAGGCAAATCATACTCTGCTGATGTGGACAATCTGAAACAGCCCCATATCTCACAGCTGGGATTAAGACAAAAACATATTCATGTAACATTTCTCTTCTTAAAGAAACCAATATTCTTGCTAGAGGCATAGGCTTGTAATCCTAGCACTCAGGAAGAGGAGGCAGGAGCATTACAAGTTCAAAGCCAGCCTGGGTTACATAGCGAGACTCTGATTCCAAAAGAAAACCAAAACAACAAAAATAATGATTAAGAAAAAAAAAAAAAAAACTCAGCCGGGTGGTGGTGGCACACACCTTTAATCCCAGCACTTGGGAGGCAAAGGCAAGTGGATTTCTGAGTTCGAGGCCAGCCTGGTCTACAGCGTGAGTTCCAGGACAACCAAGGCTACACAGAGAAACCCTGTCTCAAAACACTCCCCGCCCCCCAAAAAAAGAAAAAAAACTCAAAGTAGTCTAAACTTAATGAATGCTTTTTTGGTTTTGATCATTTATTTTATCTTACTTATTACATTTCTTTCTTTCTCTCTCTCTCTTCCTCTCTCTCTCTCTCTCTCTCTCTCTCTCTCTCTCTCTCTCTCTCTCTCTGTGTGTGTGTGTGTGTGTGTATGTGTGTATGTATGTATGTGTGTGGGGGGATCGTTTCTCATGCCATGACATGTATGTGGAGATCAGAAAACATCTTGAAAACTTGATTCTCTCCTTCTACTGTATGGATCCTGGGAATTAGACTCTACTCATCAGGCTTGGTGATAAGTGCCACTAATGACTGAGCCATCTCACTGACCCTGTTTTTGTTTTAAAGACAGGATCTCATGTAGCCCAGGCTAGTTTGGAACTCTACATAGCCAACAATGACCTTGATCTCCTGATCCTCTTGACTCCTATATTGCAAGTTCTAAGATCTAAGCATGGGCTCTATGCTTTGCTTATGCCTACTGGAGGTCAAACTTGGGGCTTCATGCATGGGAAGCAAGCATTCCATCAACTGAGATATCCCCAGTCCTTAAATATACAAAGTTAACTGGAAAGACTCTTAGTACTTTCATCAGGAGGTCTGAGAGGTTGGAAGTGTGTCATGATAAGAACATTTATAGAGTTTTACAAACTGTGGTGGTTTAAGTAAGAATGGTCCCTATAGGCTCATAGATTTGAATGCTCAGTCACCAGAGAGTGGCACTATTTGAGAAGGATTAGGAGGTGTGGCCCTGTTGGAGTAGGTGTGGTTTTTTTGGAGGAAGTGTGTCACTGAGTATGGGCTTGGATGTTTTAAAAGTCCACATATGGCCCAGTGTTTCTCCCTCTGCCTGTCTGCAGATCAGGATGTAAAGCTCTCGAGCAAGCCTCCAGTTAAATGCTTTCTTTCGTTAAGTGTTGCTTTGGTCATAGTGTCTCTTCACAGCAATAGAATAGTGACTAAGACTCAAAGTACTGAGCCATGAAGCAGCCTTACACCCAGTTTAATGGATGGGAGAGAGGGAAGGCAACATTTCATTGCAGGAAGGATGCTGCAGTCTGAGCCTCCCTCATGTGTGGGGTAGCCTCTACTGGCCAGAATCACTTGACTATGTTATGGAAAAAAAAAATCCCATTCTCCTCAGTTCTTAAAAACTAAGCTTAGATGCCACAGCACCTGGGAAGGGGCTTCTCTTTTCCAGGACTCCATGTTTAGCCTTTCTAGATGAGGACTTTAGTCTGGGTATAGTAAATAAGTACATGAACAGAAAGTATTAGCCCACTGTCTGTATTGACTAAGCTGCTATAAAACCAGAATCCCACAGAAAGAAGACATCTGCTTGTAAGTTTTAAGCCATTGCTATCCTAGAACCTAGTCTTTTTTATTAGATATTTATATTTCAAATGATATTCCCTTTCCCAGTTTCCCCTCAAAAAAAAAAAAAAAAAAAACCCTATTCCATCCCTCCTCCTCCCTTCCCTTGCCCACCAACCCACCCTCTCCCACTTCCTGGCCCTGGCCCTGGCCCTGGCATTCCCCTATGCTGGGGCATAGAACGTTCACAGGACCAAGGGCCTCTCCTCCCATCGATGACCAGCAAGGCCATCCTCTGCTACATATGCAATTGGAGCCATGAGTCCCACCATGTGTACTCTTTGGTTGGTGGTTTAGTCCCTGGACCTCTGGGGGTACTGCTTAGTTCATATTGTTGCTCCTCCTATGGGGCTGCAAACTCCTTCAGCTCCTTGGGTCCTTTCTTTTCTTTTCTTTTTTTATTAGATAGTCTTGAAGGATAATCTGACTGTATTCTCAAGAATCTTATGTTGTACAGGACTTTAAAAATACATAGAAGGAAACAGAAAGAAAACAAAAGAAATAGTGACTAACTCACACAAGTTGTTTTCCAAGCAAGGTGACTAGCCCAGACAAGCCACCTGATTGTCAGGGTTCTTGCTCTTGGTTGCTATAACAACCCTCAATACTTTCAGGTGAAAAGCCATGGGCCATGTAGGAGGGAAATAGAAGCCCAAAGAAGAAGCAGAATATTGAAGCTGTAGGTTACTTTAGAGCAAGAGGGAATCACTGTGGGATGGCAGTGGACATCTCCTAACTGGACGGTGCCAGTTGTAGCTATCATTTTGGTATGTTGATGGTTTCTGAAAATTTGATCTAGGTCAAGAGTTTACTTTCATTTCATTCTGGGATGTGCAACAGCTCCTTCCCCAAATGGTTCAGTATTCTCAGTCTCATGACTGATGTGACTCCTTTTTCCCATGTTCTTTATAAGGATTCACACCCTCCCTTGTGTGTGTCTATGTGTGATGCATGTGTGTTCACCTGTGTGTATTCATATGCATGCACAACTGTGTTTGTGTGAGAGCCAGGAGTTGACATTGGATGTCTTCCTCAATAACGCTCCACCTTATTTTTTGAGACAGGGTCTCTCACTGAGTCTAGAGCTCACTGATTCAACAAGAAAAGCTGCCAGCAGAACCCATGATTCCTCTCATCCACCTCCTGAGTGCTGGCATTGCAATGCCTGGCTTTTTACATGATATAACTCAGGTCACTCAGCTGACTGAACCATCTCCCCAGCTCTGTCCCCCCTGTTTTTGGTCACAATCTCATTTTAGAAGCATTGGATATCAGCTGGGCAGTGGTGGTGCACGCCTTTAATCCCAGCATTTAGGAGGCAGAGACAGGTGGATTTCTGAGTTGGAGGCCAGCCTGGTCTACAGAGTGAGTTCCAGGACAGCCAAGGCTACACAGAGAAACCCTGTCTTGAAAAAAAAAAAAAAGCATTGGGTGGGGTGTCAGCATTTTTGTCAGTCCCTCAAAGCTAGTGGATTTTGGACCTCCGGAGTAATGGTCCATGTAGGAGAGACAAAGAGGCATGGGAGAGGAAGCAGAGTCATGAAACTGCAGATTACACTGGAGCAAAAGAGGGAGTCACTGTGGGATGGCATGATGGCAGACATCATCCTAGCTGGCCTGTGAAGTGTTTTGGAATCTGGGCCACTCTAAAGTAGCAAGAGAAAACTGACAGCAGAAGGAGTTTTGCTAAGATAATACACTATGGTAAGGACATGAAGCAGAGGACGACTGTTCACCTCATAGCTAGGGATGGAAGACAGAGGAAGAAGCTAGAGCTCCAGTGTCTCCTCCAGGGACATGCCTTCAGTGGACAGAAGGCATCCCACCTTTGACACATTCTGCTGGAGCCTGATGGGTCATTCTCCAAATCCAAAGAACATGTAGAATAGAATTAGACATTAATTTGCTACTGGGATTATTTGGATATAGCATAGGTGGGTTCATAATCTCTCACTGCGGAGTGCAGAGCTTTGCTCCTGGGTGGGGAGGCAGGTGACCAGGGATCTGCAGGGCAGCACTCTTCTCTTGCTCCAGTGACATCAATGGCAGGGATACTAAGGAATGTGCAGCAAGTGCTTTTTAAAAATCACTGAAATTTGCTGAGAAGTAGTTTGGCAGCACAAAACAAGAGCCAAAATATGTTTTTATATGTGACTCATTCATTGCACATGCAAAGTTTATCCCAAGAACATGCTTCAAAATACAAACCAACATCTATACCAAAAGATGCTCATTATAAAATTGATACAAGCAAAAAGCTCTACCCAAAAGTCCAACATCAGAGAAAAGGTTAAATACATTATGTGTGTGTGTGAGAGTGTGAGTGAGAGAGAGAGAGACAGAGACAGAGACAGAGAGAGAGACAGAGACAGACAGACAGAGAGAGAGAGAGAGAGAGAGAATATCCTATAAGATTATGGTGCTGCTGAAAATTTTCTGTCACCTAGTGATGTAAGGAACAACAGGCGACACTCGTGTTTGTGGAGATGCTGGCGTCAGTAAGCCTACTATGCTGCCAGTTGTATCAAACTGTAGTGCATGTGGTTATGCACAGTACATGCTTGATAATAGTGATGTGAATATGTACTAAGGGTCATGCATTGCTGTTTATACCCCTTGGTTATTTTAGGATGCATTCTTTCTCTTGTAAAAAAATATGCTGCTTTAGCACCAACTGAGTCATATATCTTACTTCACCCTTTTTTGCATTTGTATGTGACGTGTATGCACATATGCGTGTTTAAATGTGTATGGGTGCACATGTGGGTGAGCATATGCATGTGGGGGCCAAATTTTGACATCAGGTGTTCGCCTCAATCACATTTATTTACTGATACAAGGGTATCTTCTTGAGCCCAGAACTCATCAATTAGTGCTAGACTATAAGTGACCCACAATATTTCCCTGGCTTTTCTGTGGGTGCTGGAGATCTGAATTCCCATTTGTGCAGCAAGCACTTCATCTGTACATCTTATGATAGCACAAAGAGGCCATGACAAGTGACTGACCTATCTTGTCTCAGTTGGGTAAGGGTATTCAGTGGTGTTTGCACGGTGAGGAAATTGCTCAATGAGTACATGTGTGAGCGTATGTGTGAGTGTGTGCTGCATGCAATGATGACATGCTACATCAAAGAATCTCCTCATTCTGAAATTCAGTTCAGCCTTCCTGTTTCATTTCTAAGAGATCCAGTGGTGGTGGCACATGCCTTTAACCCCAGCACTGGGGAGGCAGAGACATGAGGATCTCTGAGTTCCAGACCAGGCTAGTCTATAGAGTGAGTTCCAGGACAGCAAAGATACACAGAGATAATCAAACAACAAACAAGCAAAAAGAACTGCAAAATGCTTTCAAGAAGCCTACAGCACTCCAGATCAGTTCCAGGAGCTCCTGAAGGCCTGGCCAGACCTGGCTTCCTTCCATCTGAGAGAGGCAGGTGCACAGCTAGGAACAAGCAGGTAGTCAAAGAAGCCAGAACAGCAAGACTGAACCATCTGCCTCTCTGAACTGGAGGAGGGGAGGCCTTGTACCAAAAGCATACACTGAACCTGATGTCTTGGAAATCCTTCAGAGAGGAGTCGGGGGCAGCCCCAGTTGTCAGTTTTCCATGGATGACTCCAGCTCCTAGACCAAACCCTCCATCATATTATCTCTAAAAGAAAGGGTCAATGCAACAAATAACAGGGGCTCAGTAGACCTGCCTCTTGGGTGTCTATGCTCTATACAACAATAGCTGGAAGGCTGGTTAAGGACTTCCTCTGATCTTTTTCTCCACCAGATCCCTCTCAACCTCCTGTACTACCACAACATAGGAAAATGAAAGAATCGTGTCCCTGGTTCTGTTTTTGTGACAGAAAGGAGGTTTGGGGGCCTCTTTCCTCAGCTGGTCACTGTGTGCCTTCTGGACCTCTCTTCTCAGCTGGAACACTGTGTGGCATGCTTCCTGATAACAATTTTATTTGATGTTCATCTGGAGAATCATTTAGCTAGCTCCTACTCTGTGCTCAGTGCAGGCTGGCAAGAAACCAATTTATAGAAAACCAGATCCCCCTACAATGAATCTGATCTTAGAGATGGGAGGGTCTTGGCCAAGCATCCAGCCCTCTTCCTCAAGTGCTTGTGGACTTTGTAAAGCATACAGTGCATTCATGGTCCAGCAACTACAGGTACAACTCTGTCAAAACAGCTTAGTACTTGAGCACCCACCCCAAGCTATCCCAATGACCTTTAGCTGTTCTATTAGTCAAAGTAGACCTGATTTGAATTGCTAACCTGGAATTAAGCATATGATGTATATCATGAATGCTGAGAGTTCATTCGGGATCAGCAGAGCCCCAGAAGCAATGGAGTGATTTACCTGGCCCTGCACAGGCTTAGAAATACAATTTATCTGGTCATCTGTAGGTCATCTGTAGGAGGGTGGGGACAAAAGAGTGCAATGGGACATGCAAACCTGTATTTTTCTGGGTGGAAAGCACTGCACAGCACATTCATGTGAAATTCCATATAGAACTCCCAACTAGTATATTTTGATCACTGTCATAAGTTGTTCCACACAGGGAGATGTGTTCTGGGAAATGAGTCTTTAGGCAATCCCACAATCACCAGAACATCACAGAACCAACATGGTACAGACATGTGTATGTCTGTAGCATAGACTGTCACTCCCAAGGCCATAATGGACAATAGCATGCCAATTAAAACAGGCATAAGGAAAAGGATGCACTTAGGACCTTGGTTGGGTAAACAGCAAGAGACTGTTGCTGACATAACATTGGGCATTGCTTGGCAGTGAAATATTTGAAAGTAAAACAGTGCATTCTAAAACAATAGTAAAGGCTTGCAAAATGGTTTGGTGGATAAAGGACTTGCCACCAAGACTGACTGACAGCATGAGTTCAGTCCTCCAGACCCATATGTTGGGAGGAACAAAGTGATTCCCATAGACTGTCCTTTATAGGAGTGCACACACACACACACACACACACACACTCCACACAAATACAGAGAGAGAGAGAGAGAGAGAGAGAACAGAGAGAAAGAGAGAGAGATTAATGCAATTATACTAAAAAGGAACATAGAAGATACAAAGAAATGCCCAGAAAAACAGATGAAATAATTCACTGCTCTCTTACTGAACTATAGTGACTGGCTTGTTGTTCACTCCACCCCTCTGACTTGGCTGATACTGGCCCACACAGTCTTGGATTAGGTGTTCCTTCACTAGTCAAATTGATAGACATTTCACAAATCTTGAATAAAATAATGATTAATGTTTGATAGGTGGAGATATTTGTACCTGTCAATATAGCTCACAGCCTGGCCATTTAAACGTATTCCTTGAGTCTCACCATGCTGGCCTGTTCTAGAGAGTGGAAGACTTTTCTTACAATCAGAACTTGAGGCTATTTCCAACTTCTGCTATTAAGCAAACTAATTTTTGCACCTTTGTGTAGTCTCTCCACCCCCTACTTTCCCAGGAGCACAATTACTCCATCAAAGGATCACAGACCGATTTACAGCTCTGGTACAGTTGCCAAACTGTTGTTCAAAGGTTTTTAGAAAGGTGTACTGGCATTTCAGAGGGGCAGCTGCAGGGACTGTCATTCTTAAGCAAAGTGCCCATCCATGGTATCTTTACAGGAAGCTGGAACACTGAACTTGCCCAACGGAAGGCGGAAAGTCCCCTCCTTGTTCTGGATCGATTCTCTCATCAGCAGATTGGAGATATACTTGTGTGCGGAGAATGCCAAGCTTCTCCTTAGCCTGTTTTATGTCGTCCTCTCAAGGGTACCAAGGTCTCAAGTTTACATATGGTACTTGATTGAGTCATGTTTCTCTTCTTTGGAATTGTGAATGTTTTTTACAAGTTGTCCAAGTCAGAGCCTGGGTCCTGGCAGCATTAACAAACCAGACCAGCTATCCTTCCTCAACAGGCGTATTAAATATACAGTTAATAGTGAAAATCAGACAAGGGAAATTAACTCATTGTGGCCACACTGGGAAGAGGAACAAAGAAGTGCAGGGAGACCTACCCTCCCACGCACCACCTGCTCATCCCTCCCATACTGCCAAGTTAGTCTTGGGGTCTCAACATGTTGTTCAGGTTTAAGCAGAAGTAAAATGCACAACTAAGCCATCCTGGTCCAGGCAAGGCCTTACCCATCACTACTGTCCAGACTCTGGTCCTCTGCAGAACCATGTGAAATCTGCTTCTGGAGACAAGCTCCTCCCCGGATGGCACCAGGCTTCAGCCTTTCCCTTCTCCCAGGATAAGTAAGATTCCTGAAGGAAGGCCGGCAGGGGTGGTACACATCTTCACTCTCAGCACTCCAGAGGCAGAGGCAGGTGGAGCTCTACAAAGTGAGTTCCAGACCAGTCAGGGCTATAAAGAGAAACTCAGTCTTGAAAAAACAGTTAACAACAACCATAACAACAACAACAAAGAGGAATCACAATTTCTTAGGGTTAATTGCCTCAACTGTATGTTAGCACAGGCGACACTTGGGGATGAAGAGATTGTTCCGTGGTTATAAGTGCTTGTGGCTCTTGCAGGGAACTCCCAATGCCCACATGGTGGCTCACCACATCTCTAACTCCAGTTTCAAGGGATCTGACACCTGATCTCCTCTGGCAACACACACATTTATACTGCACAGACATATGTGCAGTCAAACACTTGTGTACATTCTACAAAATAACTTTTAAAAAGACACTAGACATCCTTAGGTTACCAGAGCTAGCAAAATCAGAAAAGGTGGCCGAGCTGTTGACTTCTTTGGGTACAAATCTGCACTCGGTTCCCTTAGCCCTGCAACACAACATTTAACCTTACGCAGCCTCTTCCTCTGTACGTGAGGTTGGATTAGTTTTCTGTCTGCAACAGGAAGTAAATGAACAAAAATGTGTACAATGCTGAGAACTGTATTTGATGTGTAAGTACTTGTTACCAACAAATACTTTTCCTGGGGACCCACAAGTGTCTGTTCACCGCGGATAGGACACCAGTGGCCAAACAAACAACCACACCTACCTCTAGTTTAGCAAGCCAGCGAGTTTCCTGGAGTGACTTGAAGGAGCATGGGTAAGTGGGTGAGGGGTGACTTACAGGCACATGGACAATTCAAGTAGCTGCACTACCTATCGACCCACCCCAAGAGCCTGGAGAGGTGGCTCTGCAGTTAAGAGCACTGGTTGCTCTTCCAGAGGACACAGGTTCAATTCCCAAAATCTACCTGGCAGTTGACAACCACCTATAACTCCAGTCCCAAGGAATCCAATCCTTCCTCTGGTCTCTGGGGCACCAGACACACAAGTGGTCCACAGACATACCCATGCAGATAAAACATACATAAATATAAAATAATTTTTTAAAAAACCCACCACCATGTGGGTGATGACTCACCAAAGCTGCAGTCACTTGAGCTCCACTTGCCAAGAGTCTCCTGTCCCCAGCAATGGCCTCTACTCATGGATGCTCTAGAGGAACTGAGGATCCGGGAATGCTCTTGTGAATTCTATAACCCCCTGCCCTGGTCATCTCATGAGGAAATACTTCACTGTGGAGGAAACAGCTTCACAACAGTTTTCCCTAAAGTGCTTGCTAAAGAAATGGGGGTAGGGAGGCTGGAGAGATGGTTCAGCAGTTTAGAGCACTGGCTGCTCTTCCAGAGAACAGGGTTCAATTCCCAGCACCGACATGGCAGTGACTGTAACTCTAGTTTCAGGGACTCCAACACTCTCACACAGACATACAAAACACCAATGAACATAAAATACATATAATTAAATACTTTTTTGTTTTAAAGAAGGAAATGAAAGGGAATCACAGCTGGAGATGCAGAGCTGCTTGCCTTACAGGATCTGAAGAGCCCTCAAAAACTACACAAATGAGTAAATAGTAATGAAGAGAATTTAGCACCTCCAGGACAGCATTCTCTGAACTGACACACTCACTGCCTTATAGGTTGTGTTCCCATCCCTCTTTCTAAGACCCAGAGATCAGAGTTTTAGCCTCTGTTGCAAAATCTCCTGGGGCTAGAGGACAAAGGCTTGAAGTTTAGGGCTTTTCACTTGGGCTGCCTAAAGGTCAGGAGATCATTACATAGGATCTCAATTTATGTAAAAATAAAAATAAAAATAGAAATGAAGACAAACAAGATTGCAAAACCTGTGTGATATTTGTAATGTTATACTAAGTAAAATACTAAACTGTTAACCACCACCCAATTCAATAAATGATAATTTGCTAAACTGGCAAAGGCTCTCAGAGAATTCTTTTGAGCAGCATAACAAGCCCAATATTTTAGACAGTGAAACAATGGGAATTTTGATTCATGGAGGGTCAGCCCTGAACCGTGGTGAAAGTTTTCTTGGCTTAGAACTGGGTGTGCTATCCCTCCTACACTGGAAGCCTTGTCCACAAAGAGCCTTGACCCTGGGATGACCTCAGCAGCAGGGGTCGGGACCCTAAGTCCCATCCCCTCACCATCAGCCCTTAAGATTCAGCTCTTGTATCCACACGTCACATGAGTGAGCTGAAACAGTACTGAATATGGTCATACAGTGCAACCTAAGGGGGTATATTCTTGTAACAAGTAACAGAATCTCAACCACATCAGCTGAACTTTCAACCAGTCGCAGTCTGCAAAATTGCCCAGAGACACGTGCATAAGACAAATACTGAGATGTAACTAATCAGCTTCTTTGTCTACGTCACCTCCTTTTCCTGTCCATAACTATCCCCAGCTGCTTTGCTTCGTGGAACCTTCTTTCTGAACCTTCTCTTGGCTCAGGCTACTCTCTGACTCCTCAGTCTTCTCTCAGCACAAATAAAACCTACTAAATTTAATTAGTCTAAAGGTGTTTTATTTTCTCCTCGTATTAACAGATGGGTGTTGGTTTAATTGTGATTTAATTGACCTCCAGAAGGCTTCTGGTCAGTTCTACTTCCAGTAAGGCTCCTGGATTTGTGTTTGGAGCTCTCAAACTGTCTCTGAACAATTTTAGCTGGAGAGAGTTCCTGATTTGACCAGCTCTAACAATTACCTAATCTGGATCTAGTAAGAGAGCTCAGGTATTTTTTTTTTAAAAAGAGATTCTCTTTAAATCTAAGAAGTCTGGGAATTCAAGAGTCTAGAATTCCATTTTTTAGAATACCAGCTAACTTCATATACAAGAAAAAAGAGGTGCAGAATGTGTGTATTTTTTTTTTTTAATGAGCTAGCAGCAGATATAGTGGTGCATGCCTTTAATCCTAACGCTCAGGAATCAGGGGCAGGTGAATGTCTGTGAGTTTGACATACTGAATTCCAGGCCAGCCAGGACTACACAGTAAGACCCTGTTTCAAAGAGAAAAAGAAGCTAGCAGTATGAAGGACAACTTAGAATTACAATGGCCACAGTAAGGAAGCTTTAACTGGGAAAAACACTTCACTTAGTGTGGTGGTTTGAATTCGCTTGGCTCATAGGGAGTGGTACTGTTAGGAGGTATGGCATTGTTGGAGGAAGTGTGTCACTGTGGGGCTAGGCTTTGAAGCTCTGCCCAGTGCAGAAGAGTCAGTCTGCTTCTGGCTGCAGTCAGATCAAGATGTAGAACTCTCATCTCCCCCTGTGCCACGCCTGCCTGGAAGCTGCTATGCTCCCGCCTTGATGATAATGGATGATAATGGATGGACTGATCCTCTGAATCTGTACGATAGCCCAGATTAAATGTTTTCCTTTATAAGAGTTGCCTTGGTCATGCTGTCTCTTCACAGCAATGGAAATCCTAAGACACTTGGGAATCACATGGAAAAGAGAGGAAGCTGAAGCCATAAAATCAGAAGGATCTGGTCTTTGAGTCAGATTGCCTCTGTAAAAGACTCATTACAAAAAGCCAATAAAGTCATCTTAAAAGTCTCTTCTTATAAATGTAGTCAAAGCCTTTAGCCCATCAGGATAAGAAACATTGTTCCATAGGGCACAAAAAAAGTTTGGGTTCAGGGAACTTGTACTTAACACATGGCTGAAATTTTAGAGTCAAATATGTAGACTCTAGACTGGGCACCGTGGCACATTCCTTTAATTCTAGCACTCAGGAGGCTGAGCTAGGCAGATCTTTGGGAGTACAAGGCCATCCTTGTCTACATGGTCAGTTCCAGGCCAACCAAGGCTACATAGAGAGACCTTGTCTCAAATAACAAGACCTGCTTCTGTCTCCCTGCGTACATGGGTATGCTTATATGTATGAAAGTTTGAGTTGTTTCCATTTTCTTCAAATATTGTCAAGTTAAACTATAAAACAGTTCAATTTAATTGGATTTAAGTAAAACAATGCCTTTCTAAACAAACTATTCATCCCATAACATAAGAACTACCCCTAAGTTTATGTAACTCAGCTTGTAAGTGATAATGTTGATGGGTCAGTTAAAACAGCCATATCTTCAGAATTTTCAGTATGAAGTATAAAACAGATACACAACTTTTCCTATATATGCTTACAAGTAAAACAAGCTTGTGTCATCTTTTTAAAACAATATGTATGAGTGTTTTACCTGTACGTATGTATGTGTGTATTTGTACCATGTATGTACCTGGTGGTTGTGGGGGTCAGAGGACCATGTCAGATTCCCTTGGAACTATAGTTAAAGATGTTTGTGAGCCACCATGTGGGTTCTGGAAACCAAACCCTGACCCTCTACAAGAATAACAAGTGCTCTTAACTGCTGAAGCCTCTCTCAAGCCTCGGGCTCATGCTATCCTATGTAGGTCTACAGATAAAGTGAACTCATGGTATACAAATTTTTAGCAAAAATATCCATTATGATGGCTAGCATTTTAACGCACCATCTTTGTAAGCCAAGACGATGGTGATTCTTCATCAGTATCAACGTGATGGATCACCATTGCCCAGGAGATACACCTCTAGGGATGTCTGTGAAGGGTTTCCAGAGAGGACTGGCAGAAGAGGGAAGGGCTGCTCTGAAAGCAAGTGGCACAATTCTATGGGATCCTGGACTCAAGTGGGTAAAGGGGAAAGGCATCTAAATGTGAGCAGTCCTCTTACCTGTCTCCTGGCTTACCTAAATGTGAGCAAGCTCACATTACCACAGCTGTGAGCTGTTGCTGCTACCATGGCCTATGCCCATGTCTATGCCTATGCCTACCCTCACACTAGGAGCCATATTATATCTCTCTTCTCTTAAGCATCGTGGCACATTCCTTTAATTCTAGCACCTTGTCAGTATTTTGGCACAGCTATGAAAAAGCAACTAATACACCAAACTAAGCATTAATTGTTCAAAATATGTGATAAAGGAACAGCGAGGCAGTTTAGCAGGTAAAGGTACTTGCAGCCTGATGACCTGAGTTCAGTCCCTGACACCCACATGGTAGAAGGAGAGAACAGGCCTTCCTTCAAGTTTTCTTCTAACATGTACATATAGGCTGAGGCATGTATGTTTTTTTGCAATGACACATACAGGTAAATACTCACCCTAAATAAATAAATATGATTAAAAAGTTTTAAGTAGTAAGATATAAGATAACATTTTCATATAAAATAAATACTTCTTAGGCCAGAATGGTTTAACACTATTATCAAGAATAGAAAACAAAGGCTAAGGAAAGTCTGTACAGACAATTTAGCTCTCACACTTAGCCAGGAGAATAGAGATGGAGTTCAGTTCCCAGTAAAGTTCCTTATGACAGAAAGCCTAACAATACACAGAATCGTTGGAGAACGGGCTCTATGCCACAGCTGGCACACTGTGCTGTGAAGAAGCACATGCTTCTAGAATTGAGATGGCCAGATTCAGCAATCTACACACTGCTGGTGGAAAGCACTGCTGAAGCTGTCACACAAACTTCATGACTAATTTCATCCTACTGTCTCCTGACAATTAAGGCCACTAAGACTGGATAATTCTAATTAATAAACTAGTGAAACACAGTGGTCCCTGCCTATGATTACAGCCCTTGGAAGGCTGAAGCAGGGCTGTTATTGCAACTTCAAAGCTAATCTGTTCATCACAGTGAGTTCCAGATCAGCCAGGGCTATTGTTCCCAGGGATAAAAATAACAACAGCAAAACACGATACTGAACTAAAATCACTAGGAATAGTAAATGTTAAAACTATATACAGAGAAGGCAAGGCTGGCCTTTCTTCATTTTTATTTTTGTCTTTAAATCTTTTTTTAACTGCACTTATTTATTTATTTTCTTTATTTAAGTGTGTGTGTGTGTGTGTGCGTGGTGCCATGAATTACACATGTTAGTTAGAGGAAAAACTTGTGGAAGTCAGTACTCTCCTTCCATCTTGTGGGCCCCAGGGATACAATTCAGGCACCTGTTCCTTCTGAGCCATGGAGCTATTATTATTATTATTATTATTATTATTATTATTATTATCACGATATTTTAGTTAGTGCATGCATGTGTGCATGCATGCATAATTGTGTGTGTCAATGTGTGTGTGGGTAGGTAGGCCAAGATGCATATGTGGAGACCAGAGAATAATTAACAAGTCAGATCTTTCCTCACTGCCTGGGTTCCAGAGATGGAACTCAGGTTGTCAGCCCTGTTAGCAGGCGCTATTACTGACTGAGCCATTTTGTCCATCTTTATTTCTCTTCTTTATTCAATGGTTATCAGAAATCGTGTTTACCTTGTGGAACATTCCTGAAGATAACAACAGCAAATGAGGAAGACTCACTTTCACTGAGCTAGTTGCAAAATGGCTTAAGGAATCACAAACCAAGGCCATCAGACAAAGCTAAGTGAGTCAGCTGGATTATCTTAATCAATGTTCCTTATGGTAATCATGTCAACTCCCACAGAAAACACAAGTCTTTATGAAATAAGGACGAAAGCCATCTCCTGATAGCAGGAGACCATAAACTGTCACACAGGTCATATGGTGCCTATGCCACAGCATATTTTTACCAGGTACAAGCAATACTTTGAGACCCAGCCACTAATAGCACTCAGACCTTACCCAATCTAGAACCTGGAGGCAACTCTTTAAAAAAAAAAAAATCAGAAAAAGGCTGACCTTGAATTCCATTGGAAGGAACTCCTATGCAGCAAAATGTCAGAGCCTGAAATCTTAGATCCACATCACTCTATTCCAAAGGATTCCTTGGGTCTGGGAAGATGGCTCACTTGGTAAAATGTGAGGTCCTGAGTTTGATATGCAGAACCCCTGTTAGACATAGTGGCAAAGTGTTTGGAATCTCAGCCCTGGCAAGATGGAAACAGGGTCGGTGGCAAGCCCATCTAGCCAAATTGGTAAGCTTCAAGCCAGTCAGAAACCGTGTCTCAAAGGAGGTGAATGGCATTCCTGTGATTGTTTTCTGACCTCCACACATACGTGTATACCTGTGCATGGGTGCACACACATGCACGCCCTCACGAAAGCATGCACACACACACGCACATTGTGGATTAAGGTCCTCAGACTCCTGGAACTATCCCTGTTTTACCACTGAGTAAAGGTGATCAAGGACTTTGCCTCCTGAATAGCAGGCATCCTAGACATAGACAGCTTTCCCAAGGTCACAGGCCAGGGCTCTTTTGTCATCAAGAAAGCTTTATTCCCCCTCCATCTGTTGCTATCCTAAGTCCCCCTCTTCCATTTTGTAGGTGTGTGAGTGTGCTTGGAGGTCAGAGGACAACTTGTAGGAACTGGTTTTCTCCTTCTACCATGTGGGTCTCTGAGATTAAACTCGGGTCTTCAGGCTAAATGTCAGGGGCCTTTATCAAGCAGACACATCTCCAAGTTCCTAAGTACTGTGTTCTTGTAAGTCAAAAATGTTGGCCAATCATAGCAGACAAGCCTTCTGTTAGCCTTGGGCTATGACTGCTCAAACGCAGGAGAGCAAAAGCCTGAAACTGTACCCAATCAGTCCTTTATGTCAGTCCCCTAACTAACTGCCCACCTTGCTAGGAAGGGGATCGCTGAACGTCTACTGGATCAGGTTGCTGTTTCGTTTGCTAAAGCCACTGTGTTTAATTTGTCATGTATTTCCTTGGGGCAGGAAATTGATAGAACGTTTGCCTTAGCACGAGCAATGTGCTGCATGAAACAGGACGTGGTAACCCATGCCTGTAAACCCAGAACTCAAGAGAGTCAGAGGTTCAAGGTCATTCTCAGCCACACAGTGAGTCTGGGGCCAGCCTGAGCTACACGAGAACCTGTCTCGAAACTATTTTCTCTTCTACACGTCCACACAAAACTTCTACGCGAACTTGGGGCCTCCGCCTTAGCTACGGCAAGCTGTGACGCACTCACAGAAACCGTTATCCTGTCAGTCCCTACCATGCTCAATTT
>NW_022196904.1:141307480-141319075 GCF_008632895.1 Mastomys coucha
GCCTGGAGACCACTTTCAGGCACCCGCGAGGGGGCGCGTCTCTGCCTCTGGCAGTAGCCCGAGTCTCTCGGGGGAGACGGGAGAGTCCGAGGCGGAGCTCGCGCCCCACGCCACTCGGCTCAGCCAATAGGAGCTCGCGCCGCTGGACTCGGCGGTCCCCGCCAAGGGTGCTGAAAACCCTGCGCGCGAACGGCGGTCTTCGGGCGCGCGCTCCCTGAAGCCCGACGATCCCGTAGTACGCGAGGCTGGCGTGCGCTGCCCCGCGGCCCCGAGCGCGCGCCTCTCCGACTCCAGCTTCCCCGGCCAAGCTTGCTATGGCTCCCGACCCGGTGCCGACCCCTGTCCCGGCCTCCGCCCAGCTCCGCCAAACGCGCTACTTTACATGGGAGGAGGTAGCGCAGCGCTCCGGGCGGGAGAAGGAGCGATGGCTGGTGATCGACCGGAAGGTATACAACATCAGCGACTTCAGCCGCCGCCATCCGGGGGGCTCCCGGGTCATCAGCCACTACGCGGGTCAGGATGCCACGGTGAGCGCGGACAATAGGCGCGTCTTAACCCCCGGGAGGGACGTTGGCGGGGAGAGAGGCCTCTGAACCCAGGATGCAAGCGCCGGGGAGACTGGAGCTGCAAACCGTGGCCAGAGACACGCACACTCAAACAAAGGGCTGGCTGCACGTCGGTGCTTTGCCTCTGGAGTCTCAAGTATGGGTTGGATCCGGAGCTGGGATAGGAGAGAATGAGCTTTCCAGGCACGCGGACAACGGTGCTTGCAGCCTCCGGTGACGGGAGGAGGAGTCTGAGCAATGAGTGGGAGTCGCGTCCTGTCTGCTGGGCTGGGAGGGTGAAAACAGCCTTGTCTGAGCGGGCCCCAACTTGGGATTCGGAGCGGGAAGGGTGTGGGAAAGGACCGCTCGCTATAGGGATGACACTGAGAACCCGGCGCTTTGGCACCACCTGTACATTGTGAATCCCGGAGTGTAGGGTAATGAACCTGAGCCTGTCCAAGAAAGCTTGCGGTTGGAATCGTAAAACTGTCCTTCTTAGTGCGAGGTCACTTGGCGAGAGGCCGGGGAGGTCTCCAACTATTCCGGGAATAGGGCTCCCGCATGATTAGACACTTCGCGGGATCGCGTCCCTTTTCCGTTGTAGCTTACTGACAGTGCGCGTCCCCAGCCTCTGTCTAGCGGCCCTGTTTTCTCTTTATAGACCATATCCTCCCACAGAGCCGAGGATCGGGCTAGGAGTGACTTAGGACCCTTGAGTTAGGGCAGAGCATTTTTTGACAGGATTGCCAACTATTAGGTCCCTTACATTTGGATCTACCTGCCTTCTAACTACCTAAATGTCATCCCTCCTACCTCTTATTTCTTGTCTGCCCTGTCTAACCTGCTCCCGGGGTCACCAGGGTTCCTATTAAGTTGCCCAAGAAGTTAAGGGCAGAGGGCACTCGGATTAAAAACCAGCCTTAGAGACCAGGCTAGAAGGAGCCAGGCACCAGCAGTAACCACTCCAGAATCCAAACAGCAGTGCATTCCTCTACCGATTTATGAACTGATGGAGCAGATTCGCACTGTCTAGGCTTCCCATTCTGTGTGATTTGGGGGCCTAGGACTTAATGGCAAGGACAGCGATTGGTCTGGATGTGTGGCGCCACTGCCCACGGACTCCACCTCTGCTTACAGCCTCTTTCCAGAATGCCCTCCCACCCACCTTGTATAACCCGTATTAACTACTCCAGAGCAGCAATGGTCACAGTGTTGGGGGAAACAGGGAACCCTGCCCAAAAGAGGAAGAAATGTGAAGAGTTCCCCGGCTCTCTGGCCCTGGTGTAGGGAGTCTTTCTCACAACAGAAGCTGGCTAAGAAAGAAAAGGACTTGTTGAAAGTCCTCTAGGAACAAAAGCCTCATAGCCCCACCTATTCTTGCAAGCTGCTTCTCCCTGCTAAATTCCTACACCAAGTGTCTGTAGACATGAAGACGAGCTTCATAAGGTCCTTCTGGGTGGCATCCAGGGGATTCTTTCCGAGCTTTGGTATACTGCCCTTTCAGTGGGAACCCAAGTGCTGGGTGATCTGGGGCTGACAGCTAGAAGTACAGTAACCAGAGGGAGGAGGCCTTTGTGTCAGCATTGATGCAAGGCTTGTTGGCCGGGAGGATGCTCTTTGATGTGAGGCCCTTGGGAGCCTAGGGGACAAGGGTCCTCACCGTCTTTTCCCTGTATTTTCAGGATCCTTTTGTGGCATTCCACATCAACAAGGGCCTTGTGAGAAAGTATATGAACTCTCTTCTGATTGGAGAGCTGGCTCCAGAGCAACCCAGCTTTGAACCCACCAAGAATGTGAGAGGCCATGTTTGCTGTTTGGAGACTTGGTTGTGGAGGGAGAGGGGGCAAATGCCTGCATAGGACCAGAGGTGAAGGTTCTTGGGAGTCTTGAGTAGTCACGGGGTAATAAGCCCACTGGAACAGGAACCTATGTTTCTTCCAGTGCTGCTACCACTGATGCTCCCATCAGTAGTGCTCCCATCAGTAGTGCTCCCATCAGTAGTGCTCCCATCAGTAGTGCTCCCATCATCAGTGCTCCCATCAGTAGTGCTCCCACCAGTAGTGCTCCCACCAGTAGTGCTCCCATCATCAGTGCTCCCATCACCAGTGCTCCCATCACGAGTGCTCCCACCAGTAGTGCTCCCATCATCAGTGCTCCCACCAGTTGTGCTCCTACCAGTAGTGCTCCCAGCATCAGTACTCCCATCACCAGGGCTCCCATCACCAGGGCTCCCATCACTGACAGCAGACCTATTTACTGAATATCATGTATCAGTGTAAACTCATAAAATAATAACACATAATGTAAACACATAAGAAAACAGGTTCAGAGAGTTTAAACTGCAGAGCCAGAGATCACGCAGTGGAGACCCAAATTAAGTCTGTTTAGCTGCCAGACAAGATGCCATTTATAGGAGCTTTGCCTATCCCCCTTCCCCATCAGAGTATCTTTGCCTAAGACTGTAGAACTTCCCACAGCTACCTCCACGGGAGGTTCTCTTCAAGGGTTAGGATGCCACTGAGAAGAATTATAGCCCCAGTCTCCCACAGAAAGCGCTA
This sequence comes from Mastomys coucha, assembly GCF_008632895.1. Taxonomy (NCBI): domain Eukaryota; kingdom Metazoa; phylum Chordata; class Mammalia; order Rodentia; family Muridae; genus Mastomys; species Mastomys coucha. Next base: position 141,310,584 of record NW_022196904.1, read on the forward strand.
ATTGATGAGTTCCGGGAGCTGCGGGCTACAGTGGAGCGAATGGGCCTCATGAAGGCTAACCACCTCTTCTTCCTGGCCTACTTGCTGCACATCCTGCTGCTGGATGTGGCTGCCTGGCTCACTCTCTGGATCTTTGGAACTTCCTTGGTGCCCTTCATCCTCTGTGCAGTACTGCTCAGTACAGTTCAGGTGAGTGCCTTCGCCTGGTCATTCTCAGAATTTCTAGTGAAAACCTCAAGGCCAAGAATCCCTCCTGGGATCGGTAGGCACGTGGGAGACTTGGCACTGGAAGAGAACACACATTCTGGTGTGCGCGACCTTCACCTGCTCTGTAGTCATGTGCTTATTTTGGTTCAGTCACAGCCTCTTCAGCTTCTCTTCCCCGTCTTCCTGTGTAGTTTGTTCTCTGAAATTTCAGGTTCAGGTTCAACCGCGGTCCAAGTATGCCAAGAACCAATGGTTGGCTCCCTTCCCACCATTGACGTTACTCTGCATGGTACCAGCCAATCATGGTCCAGCACCAGGATTTGAACTAACATTCTGTATTCTGAATGTCAGTCTGTCCTAAGTCATGGCACTTCAGAGGAAAGAAGGGAGTGTGGTCTGCCTCAGCTCACATGTGGCTTAGGGGCCAAGAGGGAGTGGGACCTGGGTTCCATAGCTTATCCCAATGATATCCCTTGAGGTATTGCAGCAATCCAGTATGAAGAAACTGAAGAGGCTGCCAAGGTCTGTGAGAAGGACCCCAGCTAGGTGCGGGGCCACCCTGAGCACTAATCTTTCTCTTTTAGGCCCAGGCAGGTTGGCTACAGCATGACTTTGGGCACCTGTCAGTCTTCGGCACCTCAACATGGAATCACCTTCTACATCATTTTGTGATTGGCCACCTGAAGGTCAGTGAGATTATCAGGTTCCCCCAAATCCTAGTCATTCATGGTTGCCAGAGTGTGGGAGACATGCTCATGTCCCTGGGTTTTCTTTCTTTTAAAAATGTATTTATTTATTCTATATGCATGGGTACCCTGCTTGCATGTATGTTTGTATGCCATAAGCAAGGGCATCAGATCCCCTGGGACTAGAGACATAGACACTTGTCAGCTGTCGTGTGGGTGCTAAGAACTGAAGTGGGGCACTCATACTGGGTTTTCATCCGCAATTCTGTGCAGGGGGCTCCCGCCAGCTGGTGGAACCACATGCATTTCCAGCACCATGCCAAGCCCAACTGCTTCCGCAAAGACCCTGACATCAACATGCATCCCCTCTTCTTCGCCCTGGGGAAGGTCCTCTCTGTGGAGGTAAGCTGGGTGTCAGTGCAGAGGGGAATGGAGTAGTCTGTTCTGCAGGCTGAAGGGAACGTGCTTGTTTGCTGTTATCTGAGAAGGTAGGACATCAGGGGCTAAGCTGCAGGGCTCTTGCTTTCTGGAAGTTGTGGAGAGCAGATAAGTCAGGACTGTTCAAGACTAATCAGTTAGTAGTTAATACACAAAATTGCCCCACTCTGCAAAGGATTCAGTGGGTTACAGGGGAGTCTGTGCAAGCCCTTGCTCATCATTGAAAATGACTAACAGCACTTCGGGGTGCTGTTTGACACCCCTGCTCCAGGAAGGTGCTTCCTTGCACTTGTGTGTTTCTGTCTCGTACATCAGATACCCTGCTGTGGCACAGCCTGCCTTGCCTAGGGCTTCACTCTCTTGCGTGTCTGATATCGGTGCCCAGAACACTCCTGAATGCAGCTGGCTTCTATATCCTTAGATTCTGCATCAGTGGATTTAAACAGATACTCAGAGAAAAAAAAAATCACACCCACCCTGAACATGTACATGCTGTTTTAAATTTATTATTATTATGTGTCGGAGGACAACTTTTGTGGAGTCACTTCTCTTCTCCCACCTTCATGTGGATCTTAGGGATGAAACTCAAGTTACCAGGCTTGTGTGGCAAATACCTTTACCCACTGAGCCACCTCCCCAAGCCTATTGGGATTTTCAACTTTTTTTTTTTTTTTTTTGGTTGTGAGCCTAGCATTTAACAGCTGAGCCATCTCTCCAGCCCAACTTTATCTATTATTACATGAGAGCACGTGTCAGAGGACAGCTTAGGACAGTTCTTCATCCACCTTTCCTTGGGCTCTGGGTTTACACTCAGGTCATCAGCTTCTTTGAAAGTGCTTCACCCTCGGAGTCCTCTCAAGGAGGCTTCTCACCCCCCTGGCTCTAGACTCTTCTTGATTATTGGTTCCTAAATAACACATTATAATAACTATTTTTACATCATGTTTACATAATGCATCAGGTATAAGCCATCGGGAAAGGCTTATGACTGAGGATACTCAGTGCTAGAGCATTTGCCTGGCTTGAGTGAAGCCCTGGGTTCCATACACAGCACCAAAAAGAAAGAGGACTAGAGAAAGAGAGATCGGGTAGGAGGGAAGGAACGAAGCCAGGCCTGGTGGCACATACCTGGAATCCCGGCACACAGGAAGTGGAAGCAGGAGGATTGAGAGTTTGAGGCTAACCTGGGTCACATAGCAAGACCTATCTCAAGGGGGAGGGTGGGGGGACCAAAGCCTCATCTCCCAGCCGGCAGGGCTAGGAGGGCATATGTCAGTTATTGCAAGTTGGATGCCATTTCATACAGGGGACGTGAACATCTCTGGATACCTGGAACCAATCTCTGTGAATACAGCTGTATTTTTTCCTCTCCCTTTTGAGTCCATCCTGTCTTCCAGCGTGATCAGCATTGGCTTTGAGTAGTCAGCTGAGGCATGAACTGACGGAAGAATGCCCCAGGGTGGCAAGCTGGTGAATTGGCCTGGCATAAGCAATAGAAAGTTCCGAATGCCCAGCGGAGTTCCTTGAAAAGTTAATTAAAAACCCTCCCGGAGCTCTGCCAGCTCTCCTCCCCCCACCTAATGCCAGCTGTTTGAGTTAAGCTGTTGAACACAGTTCATTTTCAGGCGTGAGTTCAGGGTAGTCTGGCTGCCCTGTCCTCTCTGGCTGAAACCTACTGTGGAAGAGCCTTGGCAGCTCTGGCTCTGCTGGCACAGGGCACTCAGAACCTGAGACTTGGACTCCATCTGTCCCTAAAGCTCCCATTTTCACAGTTCCCAAGCACTGGCCTCTGCTGGTCTGTTCTGTGTGTTCCCTTTTGCCCCCGTCCGCAATGCACAGTAGGGAACTTTCCCGTGTCTTTCTGAAACAGGGCAGACTGCTCATCGGGAAGAGTCCTGGACGCTGAGCACGTTTCTTGTCCTCACAGATGGTTTAAGGAAAGGGAAGACTTTGCTGGTTCTTGGTACTGTGCCTTTCTAGAAACTGTAGTCCACAAACATCAGAAAGAGAGAGTAGGGGCTAGGGAGATGGGTCAGTGGGTAAAGCACTTGCCACGCAAACATGAAAACCTGGGAATGGATCTTAAGCAACTGAGCACCCAGGAGCTGTGACTAACCCCACCAGGTATAGAAGACAGTGTGAAGATAAGAACAAACTAAGGCTTCATTGGCCAGTCTAGCAAAAAAAAAAAAAAAAAAAAAAAAAAAAAAAAGATGAGGGGGCTGAGCTCCAGGTTCAGTGAGAGATTCCAGCCTAAGAAACAGAGCAGTAGAGACACCCAGAGCTGACATGCACAGGCAGGTACACCTGCACACACACACATGCACCTCTCTCCCTCACCCCCAGAGACTCAGAAAATGAGAATGAATGGATGTAGGAGGCTCGGTTTGGTCTCTCTGAGGACAGTTTGCCTTACTGCCATCTGCCCAATGCCTCCTAACACTCTTGGAGAACAAAGTGGTACAGGGAACACTTTGCCCTTAACCCTTGGAACTCTGAGCGTCTAAGCACTGTGGCCACACCATAATGTACTTGATCACCGTCTAAGGGGGTAGCAGCGGACAGGGTTCTTTTCCCATAGCAGTCCCCACTCAACCCAACAAATGAGAGGGGTGTTTTGCTTTTATGGAATCTCCTTGGTTAATGTTGTGTGGCTTCTTTACCTGTCTCCAGATTATCAGCTAATTCCATCAAGTTACCCAGCTCCAGTGCCCTCCTCTGTCTGGTAACTGTCCACTTTGTGTTGCTATAGTAAAAATACCTGATGCTGGGCACTTTATAAAGAAAATATATCTGCTTAGTTTATTGTTCTCAGAGACTGAAAGCTGAAGATGGAATAGCCCCATCAGTTTTCCTCTAGGAAGAGCCCTGTGAGGGATGCCAGACATTGGTGGGAGTGGCCGTGAAAGCAGATGGGGTGAGATAGAAGCCAGATTCATCTTTAGAACAATTCATCTCAAGCGGGAACTCACTAGGGTCCCACTGGAATCATAGGAATCCCCTCAGAAGGTGATTTCATTGACTTGCAGCAAGCTGTGCCTCTTGACATAACTGCATTGATGACCAAGCATGCGGTGTGTGAGAACCCCTGGGAAACAAACCACATTGCACGGCAGCTGCACAGTATCGCACAGCCTGACCCATCTTCTGCTTCATTTGCCCCTGTAACTGTATCTGCTGTTCAATTCTGCACCTCTGGACAAAGCCACCACACATAAAAACAGAGCAGACCACATGTGAGTCCAAGGCCTGCCTGCAGGACAGAGTAGGTGGAGGTATGGCTTCCTGAGGGCCTGAGCGACCTGGTCTTCCCTACCTTTCTGGTGTGGTGAGCCTGGAGAGCTTTGGTTCCGGCTATGCCCTGTACTTTGACCACTTTTCTTTGCATTTGTGCACACCTGCCATTCCTCATTATTTAGTTATCAAGACCCCAGGGAGGCCAGGCCTGAGCATCTTTGCCAAACTGCTGCCTTTCTGTCTGTCCTGCTCACTGTCAGTCCTGCTCTCCAGTCTATAACTTGTAAATGACCTTGAACTACAAGTTTATTACCCTCTTCATCTCTTCAGATTATAAGATCCATGTGGATGAGAATTTCCTACTGTTCACCTCTGTAACTCGGCACCTCAAACAGTGACTAGTGGTGTACCCTCACTCCAGGGCTTGTCAAATGTCTCCATGAATATAGAAAGAATGTCTCATCTAGCCAAATTGGCTTGCAAAGAACATTGGTGAATGATTTATAGACATGGCTGTGGATATGTATGAAGATAACTCAGTATGTGCTCTGGATTGAGGTCATCAAAACTAATTCGAGTAAGAAATGCCAGAGCCATGGAGTGAGACAGCAGAACAGATATGAACCCATGTGAGTGACTCTGGGCCAATTGAATGGTCTGGTGAGTCCAAGCCAGTCTGTTCAGTAGCTTGGCTTAAAAACAAACAAACAAACAAAAAACGAAAACAAAGACAACCCAACCAGTGGGCAAATCTTTGTCAAAACCCTCAGATTGCTGGGTTGTTCTTGGTAATCCTTCTACATATATTACTAAACTTTCAAGGGAATTTACGAAATTCATGTTGAAGAGTCCATAAGGGAAGCTGGAGAGATGACTCAGTGGTGAAAAGCATGGGCTTCTCTCGCAGATGACCTGGATTTGATTCTCTGGATCCGAGTGTGGAGCTCATAACCAACTTTAACTCCAGTTGGTCTGCTGCCCTCTTCTGGCCTCCACAAGTATTGCATGCATTTGGCTCATAGACATTCATGCAGGCCAAACACCCATCAGCATAAGATTTGGAGGGGGAAAAAAAAAAGAGTCCAAAAGATTGTGGTGGGAAAACTCAGGCTACCTATACAGGGGCAAAAATAGTTTTCTATGGATACTCTGAGGTCCAAAGAGTACCAGAAGCAGGAGGGACTTAGGCCTGGAAACCATGTGACACAGACTTAGCCATCGGGAATCCTGTAGACTGCCTAGTGTACACTCTTGTGTGTTCCTTGTCACGGTAGAGTCATAGGTCACAACCCAGGGCTGGCCACTTGCTCCAGGTACTAGGCCCGTCAGGGCCTCTCAATGGTAGCAACAAGCTAAAGGTTCCGGAAGTAGGCCTTAGTGTCAGAGCGGGGAAAGTTGGCGGCCTAGTGGGAGAAATGGGTGTATGGTCTCCACTGCTGACTTGCGTTTGTTTCTTCACAGCTTGGGAAAGAAAAGAAGAAGCACATGCCATACAACCATCAGCACAAATACTTCTTCCTGAGTGAGTGTCAGCCACAGGGCTAGACCCCGCCCCCAGGAGGAACAGGCCCCGCCCCCGGGGGAAGCAGGCCCCGCCCCCAGGAGGAGCAGGCTCCCCGGAAAGGCCTAGGAGGAAGTGCTGTCTGCAGATCTCCCTACCCCCACCCTCTGGGAGCAGATGGCCTACTGAGTCAATGGGCTAATGCTTGCTTGGACCAGTCATTTGTGCTGGGGGACAAACTCAACCCTCCACGCTTCCTTTCTCCCAGGAAGAAACTGAGTGGTCAAGCTAAACTCCTGGGTTAGTTTTAAGCCTCGCCTTGAGCCTAGTCATACAAAGGTGGGGTCAGTTAGAACGACGCCTTGCGCAGTGGGGTCCGAGAAGAAATTAGTTTAGCAACTGAGCTAATTTGCTTGGATACTCCCTTACTTTAAAAGCCTGCTGCATACGGCCCAAATTTAGGCCTTAAAATTCCTTTAAGACCTCAAGTTTTGGGGACTGGTTTGGGGGTACTTTTAATGAGTTTTGAGGGCTTTTTGTTTTGTTTTTGTTTTTTTGAGAGGGGCTTTATGTAGCTCAGGCTGGCTTCAAACTTGACACCTGTATCTATTTCAAGTTTTTAAAGGAAGGCCAGGGAAGAATTGGAGGAATTTATCTAACTGCTTATTGCCAACTGTCCCTTCTAGAAAAAGCTGGGCATGAAGGGCAGAAGGGTTGAGTAAAGACTTCCATAGGAAGGGAGGAAGAGAGAGAGGGAGGGAGGGAGGGAGAGAGAGGGAGAGAGAGAGAGAGAAGAATTTTAGAATCTGAGGCATATCAACATGAAGAAGCTACGGGTAGAGACTGTCATTCAGTGGTTGGGATAACATCAGCTGTGCCTCAGACTGTGACAGGTCAGCAGAGTCCTTCCCCTGTCCTTTGACCTACATAGTGGAGCAGTAAGAATGTGACAGGGCTGCGGGGGCAGGGCTGTGGTCCAGGCACTGAGGGAGGAGTATTAATGTGCCCTTTTAAAGGTCTGGGAGTAGAATATGTTCCATGCTTGAGGCTTAAGCTCCTTCGTGCCCTCCTCCTTGAGGAAGGGATACTGCTCCCAGCCCTCAACTTCCCTGGCAACCTTTTGCTGAGTTGGCCTTCTCTAGGCTTGTGTTCCTGCCCAGGTGCCCATAGCTTGTGGCTGATGAAGGGGCAGTGAGGCAGCTAAGGGGGTGACGGGAGGCAGCCCTATGCTGGGGGCCCTTTCGGACCCCTGGTTGCTCACTCCTCCTCCATCTCCTTTTCCTCCCCAGTCGGACCCCCAGCCTTGTTGCCTCTCTACTTCCAGTGGTATATTTTCTATTTTGTGGTTCAGCGGAAGAAATGGGTGGTGAGTATCCCTGGCTCACAAGCCCAGTGCACCAGGTTCTCCGGGACTGCGAAAGGAAAGGTGTGCTCTGTGGAGCATGAAGACTCTAAGCCTAACAGAGTAAAATAGAACCAGGGAGAGAGGCTCTTCTCTAGATGAAGTGAAGTGGCTCGGGCTCATCGGCGCTCTGCCTCTCCGTGCCAGGCTTCTTCCTGCAGCCCGTCTCCTAAGCTTCCCAAGCTGCACAGCACTCCAGGAACTGTAGAGAGCAATAGGGGAGGGACATAGCGAGCGAATGGTCCCGGCCCTCAGGGAATGTAGGATGAAGCTGGAAGTGACAGGCCTGTGAAAAGGCATGCCATCTGAAGAGGCTTTGGGGATCCTCAAAAGGGGTCTGGCTGGGTCTGGTTTTCCAACTGGTCTCAGATGTAGGACATGGGGAAGACAGGTTCTGAGCAGCCAAGCTGGGAACTGAGGTGTGAGCCTGGATATTGATCTCAGTGTAGAGGACTCTAGTGCTGGGGGAAGAGTACAGGGCTTTGTTCAATGCAGAAAAGGACCCGGAGCTTCAGTCAATACAGTGGCCTAGACAGAGCCTTGGTCCTGGAATGTGTAGTAGCATTTAGACAGGGTAGGAAGGTGCTGTAGCCAGGGAGACTGGGGTCGGGGAGTGGGGACCTCTGTGAAGGGACAGGCAGGGGGTAGGGGTACCACTGGGAACAGAAGCAGTGCGGAGAGATGTTGAGGACAGGCAGCTAAGAGGAGCTGAGGATCACAGAGTGCCAGACACATACACCAGGGAGGAGGTGGGACCGCCACAGGCGGAGATGGGAGGGAAAGGAGCAGGAGCTGCTGGGACAGTGCCACTCTGCCATCCCCGCTGCAGGACTTGGCCTGGATGCTCAGCTTCTATGCCCGTGTCTTCCTCACGTACACGCCCCTGCTGGGGCTGAAAGGCTTCCTGAGCCTTTTCTTCATTGTCAGGTATGGACATGTGGTGGAATGCAGTGGTAGTGGGGAAAGTAAAGGTGATGGGTGGGTCTGGGTACCGTGCTGGGCCTTGCGGGGGGGGGGGGGG
>NW_022196904.1:141319096-141336416 GCF_008632895.1 Mastomys coucha
GTTGGCTTGGGAGAGTCACAGGGTGGTGTTGCAACTGGGGGATAAGAACTCCATGCTCCGCTTGTACTGCTTATGGCCATATGCTATATTCAACAGGTTCCTGGAAAGCAACTGGTTTGTGTGGGTGACACAGATGAACCATATCCCCATGCACATCGATCATGACCGGAATGTGGACTGGGTCTCCACCCAGGTAAGGGACAGTCACTTGGAAGATCTGGACATGCCCCAACTACTGAAAAGGGTTGGTGCTGGACAGAAATAGCCAAAGTTGTTTCCTCAAACAAACCTTGTTAGCTTGAAACTTCTCCCACTGGAGGGGGTTGACTAGAACCGGGGGGTAGGGAAGGCCGAGCTCTCTGACATGGAAACTTGCCCTCCCTCGACTTTCTCCCTCAGCTGCAGGCCACCTGCAACGTTCACCAATCAGCCTTCAACAACTGGTTCAGTGGCCACCTCAATTTCCAGATTGAACACCAGTGAGTAGCAAGGCCTAGGAAGCAGGAGTGGGGTGGGGGAGGTGGGGAGTGGGTACAGAAGCAGGAGCCACTAACCACACTCTCCTGTCCCTAAAGCCTCTTCCCCACCATGCCTCGACACAACTACCACAAGGTGGCACCCCTAGTACAGTCACTGTGCGCCAAGTACGGCATCAAGTATGAGTCCAAGCCCCTGCTCACGGCCTTCGCGGACATTGTTTAGTGAGTATGAGCCTGGGAAGCTGGCAGCAGGGAAGAAAGGCAGGATGATCGGCATGTACCATAGAGTGGGGTGGGGAGTCCCAGGAAGGGTTCCTTGTCATCAGCAATGGTGAGAGGACCCGTCTGCAGGTGAGCGGCTCAGCCTCCCTCACTCTCTGCTCCTATTGTCCCTACAGCTCCCTGAAGGAGTCAGGGCAGCTCTGGCTGGATGCTTACCTTCACCAATAAGCAGCAGCAGACCTCCATTTGGAGGAGGAAGAGGACAACTGGAGCCAAAGCAGGAGTTGGAGGGACAATGCCACTACGAATCTAATGTTTAAAAGGTTAGGGAACATAGATACTTGTACTCACATCTGCCCCCACCCCCTTTGCCTTCTGGGTACCAAACTTGAGGGAGGGGAGAACTGTTGGGGCAGGGATGCAAAACGGTTGTTTCTTCTACTTTGGTGGGGGCAAATGATGGCACCTACAGAGCCCTGCATGAAGTACGGACCCCACACTAGATATTCCCTCTTGTAAACTATGAGCCCATTTCCCTGGGCTATCTGACTCTCCACCCTCCACGCTAAGTCTCCGAGGAACAGTGTGACCCCTTTGAACAAGATTTAGAAAGAGGGCATTCATGCATAGAATTCTGAGGCCTGGCACAGCTCCCCGCCCAGGAGCTCGGCTTGCTGCTAAGCGCTGGGTGTGACCAGGTCTGCCTCCGGCTGCTGGGAGAAGCTGTTTTTCAGTTTCAGAAGCAGGCAGGACAAAGGCCAGGACTGTGGTTTGGGAAGCATTTGGCCCTGGAAGATCCTGGCACACACGATTCTTGAGTCTCATTCTATCCAGGTTCCAGAGAGAACATTAGATCTTAGCTCTTAACAAAATGGATGACAGATACTGGCCTTTAAAACTGTGTTGATTCATCTCTTCTAATCAGTCCCCAAGGAATACATAAACAAAGAGTGAGGCCTTTCCTCCTACTGAACAAGACTCCCATAGCTTCCTTTTGCTCCCCAGCCTGTAATTCTAAGTTCAACAAAACAGTCATTAACAAAAGTGACTGGGGCTTCCATCAGAGTGTCAGGACCCAAAATTCCTGTTCCCTTTGTCTGTTCCAGCATTGTATAGCACCGTTCCATGTCACAGACAGAAAGGTTAGAAACACTGAGGTCTGTGAATGTCACTGCTGCAGCGAGGCAGCTCCTCTGTCTACTCATTCAAGTGTCTTATTCTACTGGATGCCAGATAGAAATCTAGGGTAACTTCTGACAAAGCGTGTTGGTCTAACAATAAGAGAGGGTTTTGTAATCTCCTGGTTGGTAAAAGGTATGTTCCAGAGAACATAGGAACATGCCCGGAGAGACCCAACCTCCATGTCCACTTTCCTGCTCTTGTTCCCCAAATCCACGGGCATTATTTCGTTGTCTGCTCAAGAGATTATCCTGGAAGCATGCTGACCATGTCTGGAAAGAGAAAACCTTAAGCCTGAAGGCAAAGCGCAGCACGTTTGTGGCAAAATCGCAGGTGGTCAAGATGAGGGTGTTGCTGGGTGGTGGTGGCGCACGCCTTTAATCCCAGCACTTGGGAGGCAGAGGCAGGCAGATCTCTGAGTTTGAGGCCAGCCTGGTCTACAGAGTGAGTTCCAGGACAGCCAAGGATATGCAGAGAAACCCTGTCTAGAAAAAAAAAAAAAAAAAGATGAGGGTGTTAGGGGATGTTGGGCTATGGTATAGAGACAGGCAAGTAGCAGAAAAAGACAGATCTTTCCCAGTGATTGGCCCTGCTTGAAAACCTGTTTGAAGCAGGCTGCACCAGAAAAATCAGGATTAAAGAGTTCTTCTCATAAAGAGTTCTTAATGAGCTCCTTCCCTCCATAATAGGTGCACATCCCTCCCCGTGCCCATTTTCTGCCACCTGGGGTAAGGATGTGGCACTACCAGTCTGTCTAGCCCACTGGCTTTGAGCCTTCAGCAGCCAGTCTGAGCAAATACCAGTGAGCTCTGTTGTACCAAGACCAGGTCTTCAGAGCATCTGAACCACTGTGGCCTTCTCTCCTCAGCCTTCACTGTGGCTTTTGCATAGCCACGGGGGACACCGAGTGACAAGACTCAGAATGTTACAGTGGTAAAGTGAGGTATCTCAAATCCACTAACAGATAAGAAAACAGGGTTAGAGGGAAAGTCACCTCTGCTCATGTAGATAGTGGCAGAATATCTGAACTTAACTCTAGCTTCCATGTCTGTCTTTATTACCTTCATCTTTATACTTCCTGGCCACAGGCATTTCACTTAACTGAGCCTAATGTCAGTATCTGTGTGTGCCAATGTTGTTACCACATCCTGATGAAGCTAAAAAATAAAATTTAATTTGGACCAAAAGAATGTTGTTACTCATTTGAAATCCAAGCTGCTTGTCTGCACATGTCTACCAGATGCCCTGGTGCAGAGAGGGGAAGCTGGCTCAGCTGGTAAGGCACTTCCTGTCCGAGCATGTGGACCTAAGTTCAGATCCCCAGGATCCATGTAAAAGCCAGGTGTGGAGATCTATAACCCAGCATAAGCAGAGGTGTATCCTTGGAACTTGCTGGCCAACCACCTTAGGCAAATTGGTAAGTTTCAGATTCAGTAAAAAATAAGGTGGAATGACTTAGACAGTTCCTGACCCTCTGGCCTTTTTGACATTCAAACATGCAGGAACATGTACACACATAAATATACACAAGATTCCTTGGTGCTGCTGCTAAGTCCCTTCCCACATGTGAGCTCAACTCCCTTGGGAACATGAATCACTGCCAGTTCCCTTGTATAACCTGGGCAGGACTGTGGCTCCCCATGTAAGGGTAGTCTGACGAGACCAGGTTCCTCCCGGTACCCACCTGTAGAGATACTGTACTGCTGTGGTACTCCTGCAGGATCTCACGGATGTCTCGGTTCAGTCTTCACCTCTCCATTTTGAGTCATTTCTCCCTTTGGACCTATATTGAATTTCAGCATGGTTATAGCCTTTCTCTTTGCCAACACTGCCTCAATCAGACTGCAGAGCCAATGCCTCTTAACTACTGTACTTCAGCTGCCTGAAACATCAGAACGTTCACAGGGCCAAGCACAACTTGGCTCACTTAGAAAAGGCTATGCAGTTCAAATTTAAAAGCAAGCCAGACCTCTAAATGCTTGCCGACCACAGGGTACAAACCCCTAAAGGCCACTGCACTCAGGCAGTGCAGCCTTGGCACTTAGCTCATTGCCACTGCACATTTAGAATCAAATTCCTGTCCCAGCATGTGGACCTAAGTTCAGATCCCCAGGATCCATGTAAAAGCCAGGTGTGGAATGGGGCCGGGGGGAGGGGGGGGAGTGGGAGGGTGGAGGAAGAACTCAAATTTAATCTGGCAAAGTCAGTTCTACTTATCAACTGCGAGAACAGAGAATAAACTAAGTGCTTTGCCCTCGGGATAAAATGTAGTGTATACATTCATTCACCTAAGACTTCATTTGGGAAACAGTATGAATTCAAGGCTTCCTGGTCTACTAAGTTCCAGGCCAGCCCAGGCTACGTAGTGAGATCCGGGGTGGTGATGGGGGAGGAAATTGAAAACCATTATGCAAAGAAGAAACACATGGCAGGTAAAAGTCCTGACAACTTGAGTTCGACCTCCATAACGTGCAGTGAGGAAGATCCCTGAAAGCTGCCCTTTGACCTCCACACATGCTCACCTGCCCCCACTGTATAGTATTTAAAGGACTTGAAAACCCATAGTATTAGTCTCCTACTCAATCTGTCAAGGCCTTTTCAACTTAGTCATGTGCTGTTAATAGCACAATTGTGAGAGCAGAACTCAAACAGGCTAGCTCCCCACTAAGCTTTACTAGTTATAATGGCGTATCAACTTGACCATGTCTGGAAACAGCTAGAACCCAATCAGCTGGGCCAACCTGTGTAGAGGCAGAAAACTCACCCTAACTCTGGTCACCTTCTAGTGGCAGCCCATACAAAAGCACACGGAGGCTTTTGCTTCTTGTCCACGCATCCTCTCGCTGAGTCATCCCTTCTCTGGTATTAGAACTTACTTCTCTGGGATTCTTCATGTAGACTGAAGACCAGCTGAGACATTCCTTGTGGACTAAACTACTGAATTTTTGGATTTTTTGTTGGATACCAATTGTTAGACTAGCTGGACCACACCCTGTAAACCATTGTAGTGAATCTCCTTTGAACATATACATAGCTCTTTCTATCTGTTCTGTTCCTCTGGAAAACCCTAATGTACTAGTACTCAAAAACTTTCAAACATTCTTCCTGAATACCTGAAATCTTATTGAAATCTCAATAAAAACAGGCTTCTTTTATTTACCTACTTGTTTTATAGGTTTGTCGAGACCTATAAAATAAGGTTTTATAGGTTTACAGGATTTGTGTAGCCCTGGCTGTCCTGGAACTTGCTCTGTAGACCAGGGTAACCTTGAACTTGGAGATTCTCCTGCTTCTGCCACCTTAGCAACTAAGATGCCGCCACCACCTGGTGGAACAAGGCTTCTGAATGGCAAGTATATATCAAGTGGCCTATCAAAATGCCTGGATGTTATGAGATAGTTTATCTAAATCACAAGACTGTTCAAGAGGACTCCTTTATCTGGGTGGAATGTGTGAAATCCAATCAAGCTATTCAAACTCCTAAGTACAAAAGGCTGGTGCCACCACAGCTGTAGTGGCATATTACATAGGCACAGCGCCACCTTGTGGTCACCCCTAAACAAACCACTTGTTACAAGGGCAATCCCAGGCTGTTGGGGATTTTAGCGGGGAAAGGAGACCATTATATTTATTCTCCAGGAAACTAAAGCACTCAGAGTGTTGTCAAACATTCAGAAGGCCACATTTTGGTCACTTTAATAATTTTATTGATTTTTTTTTTCCTCTTCACATCTTTTAAAATAGAAATAACCCATGAACAAGTTTCTTCTCTCAAAACCTCAATTCGACTGCCTGCCTCAGAAAGGCCATCAGAGCATCACCTGGAGCTACAGGTCAGTGCACACTTTAACGCCTTTGCCCTGGGTTCAGTTCCCAGCACTGGAGAGGCGAGACAAAAAACAAAAAAACTACAAGCCAAAACTTAAAACACTGCCGTTTCACTCCCCTGCACAACTACTGGACTCAGCAGACAGCAAGTTCAAATTTCTGCCCACAAACACAGCCAGTCAGTGTTAACTCTGTTGTCAGCCAGACTCCTCTGCTTGTCTCTCTTGGCAGTTCTTTCACCAGCGGATCTCAGGCTGATGGCTGTCTTCAGGGCACAGTGAAACTGGAAAGGACAGTAGGCAGTCACGTTCGTCACCTCTCCTCCCAGCTGGCCTGCCAGGAAATCATCTCCATATCCCCCACCCCCCTTTACCTTCTTCCTTAGAGCGTTGCTAGCAGTTGTACAGAACAATGGCTACAGTGTCCATTAACCTGAGAAGAGGATTAAGCCTGATGTCTTTCCTGAGCTAAAATTGAGTTTACCTGGCTTGCCACGGGGTCAAGTGGGAAAGCTCTGAAGGGCAGCGCCCGGAAGCAATAAACTCTCCTCAAGGCGAAGGATGAGAGGGATGTGCTCTAGCTGAGGGTACAAAGCAAATATCGTGGGGTCAAGGGACAGTGGAGGGGAAGGACATATTTATTTTCCCCTTCTGAACTTCCCTGCTCCCCCAGCCTTTGCTTTCTTCTTAGCAGGCCCCTTGGGTTCTGGCTCCTTGCGCTTAGCTGAGGAGAGTGAGCCCGTCACCTTGAAGAAATCATCTAGGCGTCCCTGAGTGCTGCCCTGGCGGCTCTTACTCAGCCGCTTGACCCCACTGCGAATCCGCTCCTCAGAAAACTGCTTTTCACCACACATAAATTTGACCAGCTCTTCTTCATTTGGCTCGCTCCACTTCAGCTCCACAGACTCTGGGTCCAGTACTTCAGGCTCCAAGAAGAGCTGCTGGGCCTCCTTGTGGAGCCAGTTTTCTGGAACAGGGTACTTGCTGGGATCCAGCCGCCTCACGATCTCCTCGATGCTCTTATGCTTCTGGATGAGGTCCACAGCCCGCTTGGGCCCTATGCCACGGATACTCTCGCAGTAGTCGCTACCCAGCAGGATGCACAGATCCACGAACTGCTCCTGGGTCAGGGCCAGCTCCTGCAGCACGCGGCTCAGGTGGAACTCTTGGATGGGCAACTTCTTGGCCTCACTGGCAGTCAGGTGTCGCATCAGCACGGGACTGCCAAAAGTGAGGCAGTCCATGTCCTCTGTAGCCGCAGCATAGACTTTGCCAGCCTTCGCCAGGGCAGCACAGCTGGCCTCTGCCTCGCTGGGCGCATCAAGGTATGGGATGCCCATGAGGCTCAGTAGGTGTTTGCACTCGTCATTGTGTTGCTTGGTGACCTTCACGAGCCGCTTTGTGAACTTTTCCACCTCCTCCTCCATCCCAGCCTCCTGAGCCTGCTGCAGCTGCTTCTCAGCCTCAGCCCGCCTCTCACTGCGTTTGGCCAGCTCGCCTGACTTCAGCTGTGGTGGTTTGCCATCAAAGACATACACAGGCTTGATGCCATTTTCCATCATGCGGATGGTACGGTAGAACATGCCCATCAGGTGGCTGGTGGTCTCCCCCTCCTCGTTCTGCAGCACATCCCCACCCTGACGAACAGCAATCAGGAACTGGTAGATGCTCATGGAGGCATCAATGGCCACTTTTCGACCAAAGTAGCTCTTGATGTCATTCTCACGGATGGCACCGGGGGCCACATCAGCAATTAGTTTGGCAAGGCCTTGAATTCCCATGATAACACAGGAGCAATGGCTAAAACAAAGAAACACAAGTAAGAGGAGGAACTTGGAATATACAAAAGGAATAAAAAGTTTTAAGTTGCAACATTCACCAATCTCATGCTTAATCAAATTTAACATGAAACACAACAGGACTCCAAGTCAACAGAGCAGAAGATACAAGGTGAACAAAAGGCATCATTCTCAAGCAAGCCTCCTAAGAATCAGAAGCTGGTCTGGGTGCTTTGAGGAATGAGACCCTGGATGTTCTTGAATAACTTAAGGGCTCTGAATAACATTGGCACAATCTGTCACAGAGTGACTTCAACTTTAATCTGCATCAAGGATCACAGAAGGCAAGAGTGCTTGGCTCAGCTTGAAGGGTCCTGAGATCATAAAGGCAGACGTGAGCCCTTAGGAGCAGGTAGGTACCGGCTATGCAAGTATGACTATGTCTGACTTATTGTTTCTCCACAGATGTCTAACTGATGCGGCAGATCTGAGGGATACACCTCTTCCTGAGGACCAGGGGGCCACCTCACATGCTGCTATCCGTCCCCCATCTCCCTTAGCACCTCAAGGTCTCTTTTTATCTGGATGCCAGAGGAGTTTTAAGTCCTCCTCTTTGTACTCTCTTCCCTTCTAAGTCTGAAACGTGAACCCCATGACTTCCCCACAGATCCTGAATTGAGGGCTGGCATGCTGGATTCACACAGCCCAATACTGCACTTTTGGGGTTCAAGACTTCCATCAAATTATTCCTAGGGAAGCATTTCCAAAACTACCCTCATAATTTTTGGCTCTTCCAAATGAAACATTAATTTTCCTTTTATCTAATTATTTTTCTTTAAGTGGATTTTCAAGAAAATTTAAAAAAAGAGGAAAACAAGAACAAAACAAAACAAAAACAACAACAAAAAAACTAGTTGTGAGTGATAGCACATGACTTTAATCCTAGCACTTGGAAGGCAGAGGCAAGTGGATCTCTGAGTTCAAGGCCAGCCTAGTCTACAGAGCAAGTCCCAGGCTAGCCAAGGTTACACAGTGAGACCCTGTCTCAAAAACAAACAAAAAATTAAGTTGGCAAAGAGAATCAATTTTAAACAAAAATATCTGCATTGTACCAGTTATGTTAGTATGTTAAATGTATAACAAAAGGATTTTCTAATATGCAATTTATTAAGGTCATCTTGCTCACCCAATGTTAGTGTTCACACCATAAGAAAGTCCTGTCAATTCTAATTTGCTTCACTGTGTCTTTTCTGAAGCCCAAGTGACCCTGTATAGTCCCCTTCCTGACTATAAACACCTCTGCACACATTACTTGTATAGTATGGCAGCCTAGTGAAAAGGCCTTCCCCTCTTGCTCAGCTGGGTCTTCTTCCTGCCCTCCTTTCTTACTTCTTCCTGGTTCATATTGCTGTGGTCCCTCTACGAATACAAGCAGCAAAAGCTCTCAGCCTTAGGGCTGAAGATTGTAGCTTTCACTGGCAAAGTGGCTTGCCTAACATGTGTGAAGTCCCATGTTGAATCCCCAGGCCAGAAATCAAATAAAAAACTCAGTATTGAATCTGGTGTTCTCTATGTGTGTATGACAATGGGGACAGACCTAGGGCCCTCACATGCTAGCAAGTGCTCTACATCTTCAGGGTTGTGAAACACAAGTCATTTCTGAGTTGTAAAATAAGAATGATAACCATTTCTGCCTCGCAGGACTGGTCAACCAAAACACCAGCTGGAATACACAATTACCAGATGCTGTGCCTTGTTCCCTAGTCAGCCCTATGGCTCACACTTCACTACGTTGTTAGAATGAATACAGGATATTACTGCCCATCATGTCACAAAGAGGGAAACCTGTTCTGTCCTGATAGTCTCAATCCCGCCTCCACAGGGCCTTCCAGATAGCAAACCCTTAAATGAAACGGATGCAGGCAGGATAAAAGCACACCTAGTTCCCGAGCCCCACTCCCCGGAATTATTAACTGAGCCCCACTGCTCTGCGGAATCTTCCAGACTTCCCTTACCCAGAAATGTTCTTGGGAACTTTCCAACACCTGCCTCAGCCATACAAGAAAGCACATTGTCTCTTGATGTCAGCAGATCATGAACCCATTTCCTTAAAGGAACAAAACTTCCCTGCTCCATACCCACCACATGGGCCCTAGGATGAACACGCTCTGGTCTCTTAGTTCTTACGGGAAGGCGGGTATTACCTTCTTCCTACCGGCGAAGAGAGAGATGCTCGGAGCAGAGCGAATGGCCCAAGCCCCGGGCTGCCTGGTGCTGCTCCCGCGGCTCTCGCCGCTCTCTGAGACGCTTCCGCGAGACCTCACCCCGTCTCGAGTGCACGAGGCTTAAGCAGCTAGCAGTGGTTTGGAGTCCACAGCGTCCTCTGGACAGTCCCGAGCCCGTTCTTTCTATGTCGAGTAGAAGTCGTTTCCAGCTTCGCCGCCTTCCAAAGCCCGCGCTCCCGTCACGTGACCTGCCCGGCGCGAACTGCCTCCTGGGAAGTGTAGTGTAGGTCCCGCCACGTCCGATAGCAGCTTTCATAGTGGGCATTCTTTCCGGGAAAAAAATGCATTAAAACCTAAACTTCATACAACCCTTTCCCACAATCCGACCCCATGCTACTCACAGCAGGTCCCCATAGTCCTAGTTCCCTTCACTCCTGAAAACATGGGACTACACGTCCCACAATGCCACGCGCAAGGGACCACATCCATTTCCTGTTGCTCAACGCGCTTGCTCCTGCCGACGTGTTCTTCCGGTGGCGGATCGGTGGTTTATCCTGAGCGGGGCAAAATGGTGAGATGATGGGAGTTATGGACATCGCTGTGGGCCAGGACCTAGGGCTCTTGTTTGCCCGGTCCTCACCGCGTTCTTCCGCGGAGGCCTCAGTATGCAGTGCCCGGTGGGTGGGACGCCGCTGAACTCCAGTTTGAGCTAGGGACGGGAAAGCAAGCCTGTTACTATGTATTCCTCAGGCAGAGGTTTCCATCATAATGTGCTTATGATGTTGATTATAAACCTGAAGGTCACAGGGTGCACTTTGAAAACCTTCGCGCTTTTATTTCTCTTTCTTATGATCAATTATCTCTCTATCTGGAAGGATTCCCTTGCTGAAATCTTAACTTATCTCTCAAGACCCTTGTATAAATGTCATTTCCTGGTAAAACACTTATAACTCTCATAGGTACTTGTCTGTCTTCTGGAAGCTCTCAGTCTGTACACACCTCTTGCCACGTTTCCTGAACTTCTTTTTTTATCTGCCACGCCTCCTAGTGACCACCATCTGACGTGCATCTAGGTCTAGGATGATGTCTATTCGTCTTTGTATTACTGTTGCCAAACACTGGGCCTGCATTTGGAGGTTCCATAAATGGCAGCAATTGTCCTTGGCTCTTTTAGGGGGGGAAGGGGGACATAATTGTTTACTGAATTGAATTCCTGTGTCTCTTAGAACAATGGGCTCAGTTTACTTCTCTGGAGTTGTTATGTTCTGGACTTTAGAAACATTGGCTAGGGAGTGACAATGGAAGTTAACATTTGTACAGAACTTTACGTTTATAGCCCTTTCACAAGGATTATCTCATCGTCTTCTCTGCAACTTTAGGAAGGAAACAAATACCTATTGAGCAGTTTCTCTATGCCGGGCAGTAAACTAGATGTATCATCAACATTCATCTTTCTCCAATCATGCATCAGCCCTGTGACACAAAGAGTGTTATAACTACTTAACTCAGACTCTGATGATTCACAAGGGCCAGAATTATCCCAGCTGTCTTCTGCCAGGAGATCCCTATGGCTCCCTCCTAAGGCAATGAAAAACAATACTCCTGAATTAGAATTTGAGCTGTCTGTACTAATCTAGGCTCTGGCTTCCTGCACAAATTAACAGCTTAGAGTCTGGACAGAGATCCAAAAGCAGTGGGAATTGTGGGCAAGCATTTTCTTTTCTGTGTCTTCCCCGAGGCAGATCCATGACTTACATAGTGATCATTAGCTAAAAACCCCTAAGAGCCCTTATCCTCTATCACCTTGTCTGCGAAGCCTCTAACTCTTAGCTGCTCTTATCTCACCGAAACTGCTGTCGCCATTCTTTCTTTGTTGTTATGGTTGTTTTGTTTTGTTTCCCAGTGCTGGGGATCACACTTAAGACTTCATGCATGCTAGGCAAATGCTCTACCACAGAGCCTGCCATGCCCCTACTTTTAAGATGTGATGTGAGGCTGGGAGATGGCTCATAGGCAAAGGGTTTGGTGTGCAAGCCTGATAGCCTGAGTTGGATCCTAGAACCCACATTACTTTTTAAAATCCAGATGTGGCCAGGTGAAGTTAGTGCATGCCTTTAATCCCAGCACTCAGAAGGCAGACAGATCTCTGTGAGTTTGAGGCCAGCCTGGCCTACAGAGTGAGATCCAGGACAGCCAAGGCTATCCAGAGAAACCTTGTCTCAAAAGAAACAAAACAAAAAAGCCAGATGTGGTAATCCCACATCTCACCCACAGCAAGATGGAAAATAGATGCAAGAGAAACTCCCCAAAGTCAAGCTAACCTGGGATGGGTGTGAAAGTGACCAAAAACCAAGAGAGGCCTTGCCTCAAGCACTGTAGAAGGCAACTCTCAGAAAGTTGTCCTCTAACTTCCACCCAAATTGAAAAAGAAAGGGGATGGGGGATAATCTGCAAAATGGCTCAGCAGGTAAATGCACCTTTCAAGCCTGGTGACTTGAGGTTAATCCCCAGGACCCACGTGGTGGAAGGAGAAAACCAGTTCTTGCAGTTTGTCCTCTGACCTCTGCATGCACTCATTGGTACCTTCACCCACACATATACACAGAGTAAATAAAGGTAATACAATTTAACACACACACACACACACACACACACACACACAAAATGATTGTAATTTCCATAGTGAATCACTTGAAGGAGTTCTCAGCAGTACACAGCTGCCCCAAGGTCTCCCCTTATCAAAACTGAGATTACTCTGCTTTCTTCCCCAGGAGCTCGAGGCCATGAGTAGGTATACCAGCCCAGTGAACCCGGCTGTCTTCCCTCACCTGACTGTGGTACTTCTGGCCATCGGCATGTTCTTCACTGCCTGGTTCTTCGTGTATCCTTTATTTGCAGCCGGGGGGGTAGGGGAGCAGAATTAGTGACCGTAGAACTGAGAGAGAAACCACACTGGATAACTGCTACTTTTTCCCTTTTAGGTGGGATTGAGGCAAAGTATGTTAGGAGGCCTGTGCTGCCCAAAGGCAAGCCATGGCCTTCTTTTCCAGCTTCAAGTTAGCTCAGTGGTTTGTTGGTATTTGGGGATTTGGTTTGGTCTTGTTTTAAGGCAGGGTCTCACTGTGCAGACATGGCTGATGTGAAACTCTTGGGGGTCCATCTGCCTCTGCAGAGTGCTGGGATCACAGGAATATACCACTCCACCCTGCAGACAGGTGATTTAAACAGGGATGTGCTTGAGTGTCAGGAGTCTGGCACCTAGTCCTGACTGTACCACGAGTGATACATGACTAGAGGCGATTGGCCTAGGTACTGCGGGCTTCTTTTCCTCCTGGATGTTAGCTGTATGGTGTGGGGCATCAGAGTCCATGCCATCTCTTGGGCCCCTCTGCCTGGCTATGTCAACCCAGACAAACCTCCCAGGAATCCCTTGGCCTATGCTTCCCCGTGAGGGATAATGAGAGACAGCTCCTGCACCGTTGTCCATGTTTGCTTCTCCTTAGCAGTCCTACCTAGTTACGAAGTGACCTCTACCAAGTACACACGCGACATTTACAAAGAGCTCCTCATCTCCTTGGTGGCCTCACTCTTCATGGGCTTTGGAGTCCTCTTCCTCCTGCTGTGGGTTGGCATCTACGTATGAGTCTCTTATCAAGGGTAAGAGCTGTGACAGGTGGCACATGTCTAAAGAAGCCTCATACAGCCATATCAATGGGTCCCCTCTCTCCATACAGACCGTGTGGTTCATGGGGATTTGAGCCAAGTGTGGCCTGCCAAGTGTGTCCATTCTGAATTCTCCATATACTCAAGGGCTCACTTAAGCTTTGGGGTGTACTTGGTAGGGATGTGGGTGAAGGCAGCCTATGGTTTTATATCTGCATTCTTTGAAGTCATGCACAGATGGCTTGAAAAGGAACTGGGAATTAAGATAGATTAATACACCGACAGGTCACTTAAGTCAGTTCTGGTGACCCGTCCTCAGTGATCATTCCTGTTGGTTCTTGTACAGCCCTTGCTCAAGGGGCCTAGGGTTAC
This sequence comes from Mastomys coucha, assembly GCF_008632895.1. NCBI lineage: Eukaryota > Metazoa > Chordata > Mammalia > Rodentia > Muridae > Mastomys > Mastomys coucha. The sequence continues at coordinate 141,332,842 of NW_022196904.1, forward strand.
AGGAAGGGAATGTGAAAGGTCATTGGACTCATTCTTAATTCTGCTCTCCTCTTCCAGGTACCCACCAGGCAGCTCATCAAGTCTATGCTTTTGTAAATTAATTTTTTACCATTGCTACGTGTCCCACCTGCTGTTTACAATAAAGGCAGATGTGTGACAGGCCTGCCTCATGTCCATTCTGTGAGGAGGGAACTGGGGTTTCCTTGACTGTTGAAGTCCCACCTTTTCCACCTCCTAGCTGCCTTCCACCAGTACCTGATGCTAAAAATTCATGTCTTCCCCTTGGGGGCAAGGGCTAGTAGCGGTATCACGTCATGAGTTTAAGGCTTACCTGTGGATAGGGATGGTCCACGCCTACTTCAGTTTACCCTGGACCAGTCTCCTCTGAATGCAGCCACCCATCTTTGGGCTGTGGTCTCCTAGGCTCAGCCTGTTCCCTTAGATGGATTCTTTCTAGGTGGGCAGTGGCAGGTACATGGGGAAGGTTTTTCAAGACAGGGTTTCTCTGTGTAGCCCTAGCTGTCCTGGAACTCACTCTGTAAACCAGGCTGGCCACGAATTCAGAAATCCACCTGCCTCTGACTCCCAAGTGGCCACACTGCCAGGCTGGGAAGGTTTTTTGGATGTGTGTGTGTGTGGTCAAGCCAAGTCCAGGGATGCGGGGCATAAAGGTACAGAGTAGCTTTCTAGTTCTTTTGTGTGGTGGCTAGGAATTCTAGGCCCCTCAGAAACTAGATTCTAGTCAGCTTGTTCTGAGCTGATTCCCACCAGAACAATCTCAAGAAGATGCCAGAGGCAAGTACAGATACAAAGCAGTATTTATACATTTATTTATATATGTATATTTACTTCAGAAAAAAAGGACCATTTTGGGGACAGGGAGCAAGTAGGCCAAGTGGCATCTCTCTGCCTTTCTCAGAGTCAGAGTGAGTACAAGATAAATAGGAGTCAGAGCTCACGGAGAAAATGCGCAGTTAACAAGAAAGGAGACGCTCTATGAACACACAGGCTGCTAAAGGATACAGCATGGTCAGGGATCTGTGCTGGGGGGGGCTATATACAGCCTAAAACGAGGGGGAGACTAGCCCAGTGGCTATAGTAACACAGCAGAAGGAAGAGAGGAAGGGAGTGCCAGCTAGGCTGTCCAGCCGTGGCCCTTACACCTTCCCCTAAGCCCTTTTATACTTGGGGCTTAAGGCAACTTTGGTCCAAGGTTGACCCCCTCAAGCAGCTTGGAGCCCAAGTTTGGCCCCAACTTACACTGAGGACCTCTTCCCAGGCATGCAAACAGGCAGTTGCCAGTGGGCCTTGGGCTGGCTGTGTCCAGACGGTCTCCAGGGGGTAGAAGAGGGTCACTTTCCAGTTAAGGGCTAAGGGGCCACAGTCCAAGAACACTTGCCCCTCTAGTAAGGAAGCCCCAGCATGCCACTAAAGCAGTGAGGCTGGGCAACCTTAAGGTACTGTGGGAAGGACGACCTTGTGGGAGAACAGAACAAGGTCTTGAGGCAAGCATGGCCTGATGTGGGGAGTTGTGATTCCTATGGCAGAATGGAGGAATGGAGCCAAGTCGGGGAGAAAGCCTGGGGACAAGGCATCCCTGCTATTTCCCTATCCTGAGGATAAGTGCTTTGAGATCCTTGGCAGGACCCACAGTTCCTAACCTTCCCAAACTCAGCTCCCCTACAGAAAGGCCTCCTATTTAGAGCTCAGAATGGAAGGTTGGAAAAAGCAGGGCCTAGTTTCCAAGGGGTCAGAATTCCACAAGGTAAGAGCAGTTGTTCCCTTTCCCACTGCTGAACGTGCGGCTAAATGATTGACACACTCCTTCCAGGAGCCTGCCTGTGATCAGAATGCTGTAGGTGCTGCCAAGAAATGCTGAAGCCGTCATTTGAGTAAAACCTCTTTACTCAAACCCACCATTCCCCTTGGGGGTAGAAGAGGCAGAGATGACACCCACTGAGCATGGACCCAAGCTACAATAAAGGAACGTGGAGTCCTGTCTACTAGTGTCCCTCCATGCTGAGGCCCACTTGGCTTTCCAGTTCTGTCCTACTCCTTGGTGCCTGGTTTAAGTGCATTTAGTAATTATATCATTAATAAAAGTTATCTGCATTCACCCTCCAGTGGAAATGAGTCTCCTGCTTGCAGAGATTCCTGCTGCTCTGCTCCTGTCACCAACTCCATCATGAGTTTGAGAACCTCCCAGGAACACAGATCTTGGGAGCTCACAGGGAACCACCCCTTCCAGGGTCCTCCAGGCTCAAGGGTCCAAGGCTGACCTGGCCTATCAGCCCCACTGGTTCAGCCCTAAGAGGATGGCTCCATCAGGCACTAGTAGACTTAAGGCACAAGGTCAGCTTCTCCAGCCATCCAGGGCTAGCCCTGACTACCACAGGAATTCTTAGGACCTAAGCTATCCCAACCAACCACACTTAAAGCTTAGAAATCCAGGTCTAGTGTAACAGTCAAACCCCAGAAAGTTACTATCAAACTGTCCCTCCTGGGAACAGCATAAAGGGTGAGAGTTATTGACTCTGCATGGACTCATGGGGTCCAGCCAGGTGTTTGAAGTCTGAGTCCAACCCCCATGGGTCTTCACTCTACCACAGCTCAGAAGGGAAGACAGGGAGAGTGGGGTGGGCAAGCTAGCCCTCCAGGAACCATAACTAGACAGCCATGAATTGGTCCTATGCTGCCCCAAGGAGATGGCCAGAAGGAAGACCCAGGAGGCTGCTCCCTCTAGCCCCCTCTGTGCTGTGTGAGGGTGACCAGTTGGCCCAGCAACTCCAGTGTAAGGACTTCCAATCTCTCCAATTACGGGAGGCAGTGAAGAGCAGAGAACTGGCCTGCAGCAGGCTCCAGTGTAACACATTTGCATCCAGTGTTGAGGGCCCAGGGACCCCAGTGACACTGCCTCCAGGGGCAGTTCAGTCACACAGGCGGTAGAAGTGGAAGTAGTAGTCTGTGGCTGGCTGAACGACGGCCTCTGAGCTGCAGTTGGCTTGACCCTTTATGAAAGGGAAATGGAGATGGGTAAGGTGGTTGCTAGCCCTACCATGTTTTGCAAAGCCTTTATTCCTCTCCCAAGCCCCACACTGCATAGAAATGCCCTCAGCCTCTGTGGGCCTGCGTGCTCACCAGCAAAGTCACCCGGAAGTGGTATGTGAATTCACGGAAGGACAAGATGGTTACTGGCCACTGATGAGAGGTGCCCTAGAGAGAGAAAGAAGAGAGGCTTGCGGCAGCCTTGTCCTAAACTGCATTCCTCCCAGCATGGCCGTCGCAGCCCAGGGGTGAACACACTGCACTTTGAGAGCAAGGGTAGCCACCCTCTGAGACTGCCTTCCCTAGCTGAGGCCTCTCGTCTTGTAGCTCCTTTTGCTCTAGGCTGTGCGAGTGTCTCCTTAACTGTGCCCACGACCACAGTGCAATGCAAGCAGAGGTGCTGCTACCATCTGCAGTCGCGTGCCTCCTTCAAAATGCATATGTGGCAGAGCTGGGTTCAAACTCAGGTCTTTAAGGCTATCCATCACAGTATGGCAGCAGGGGACCGGCTGTGTGTGCGGGGGGGGGGG
>NW_022196904.1:141336438-141357718 GCF_008632895.1 Mastomys coucha
GCCATAGACAGCTTGCCTGTCTTACCCGAGGCTTTGACTTGGCCTCTGTTGTATGGGTTTAGGCCAGAGCCCCACAGCTAAAAGTGCCTCACGGGCTTGGCTGTCCCTCTATCCGTAAGCATCCCTGCCTGTACAGCCATGGGTCTCCTCCCTTATGACCCTCAACTCCTCCTTCCTCCGCTCATGGTATTTTATGTATGTCTCCTCTCCCTCCCTGGAGAACAGAGTCTTGGAAGCACAGGGAAGGAGGCAAGAGGCCTCAACAGATACTCGAACAAACAAGTGAGCAGAAATCACCATAAGCAACAGAACCCCAAGCTGGTCTTCCACCTGGAGCCCAGGGGTCTTCTAACATCATCTGTCAATCATTGCCCTGCCCTGAGTATAAGGGCTGTGGGCTCCACACTTGCCTCCTGGGGAGTGGGGGTGGGGAGTTCAGCTCTGCCTGCAGTGGGCACTGTGCTCATTCCAGATCAGCCCTTATAAACTCTCCTCCCCTGAGCACTGTCACAGAGGAGGCAGATCCTATCAGAGAATGGGTGACTGAAGACTGACGTGCATGCCCCTCCCCCAGGCACAGGAGCCCAGCTGTATGTGTCCCAGCACACATACTTGCATTCTGCTTCCCATTATTTGGTGATCACTATCCAGAGAAGAGCAAAAGTCTGAGACCTGGGCAGCCCATAGCTTCCCACCTGCCCCTACCTGGGTGTCCTGATGGGGGTGGAGCATCTGCAAAAAGCTTCCCTCCTCACAGGGCTCCTCCTTCGATGTCAGGCTGCACAGTACCACGGACACGGGGGTGGAGGAACTAGGGAATAGGTGGGTTCCCATTTGAGTAGCTGTAGCTCCCCCATGTCCTTAACCCACCACAGACACGGGGGTGGAGGAACTAGGGAATAGGTGGGTTCCCATTTGAGTAGCTGTAGCTCCCCAATGTCCTTAACCCACCGCGGACACGGGGGTGGAGAAACTAGGGAATAGGTGGGTTCCCATTTGAGTAGCTGTAGCTCCCCATGTCCTTAGCCCATCCAGCCCAGCCCCACCGGAGACAAGCTGAGGTTCACAGCCTGAGAACCACATAGAATAGTCCAGGGCTCGGAATGGAGGAAACCTCTCCCACCATTCCCATGTAGTCCCCATGAGGCGGGGTCTTATAGCCACTTAACCCCAAGCAGCAGTGCCCCCCCCCCCAGTCCTTCTCCAGGCAGCCTGGACCCTCCATGTGAGAAATTTAGTAAGCACTTAGCTTTGACTTTTCTGAGGTTCTGGGGGCTTCCACATGGCCCCTCCCTCCCCTACACCAGCACTCACTTCATCTGCAGGGTCAGGCTGAGGTGTAGTGGTGTGCTGTTGCTGACAGGGATGTGGTAGGTGAAGTTTCCAAGCCTAAAGGGACAAAGATGGTACCTAAGCAAGGCCTCCCTCTCTCCTCCTCGGCCTCATTCTATACTGAGGCCTTCCCCCCCCGCCCCGAGGAAGTGGGGAGAGGGGATACCCAAGCTTATGGGAAAAGTTTCTCCCCAAAGGGCCACGATCTGAGCATCCAAACCGATTGGGCTCATGGCACCTGAGGGGCCCTCCTTGCAGTGACGAGAGGGAGCCCACTGTACCTGCAGGCATCCTCTGGCACACAGTACTGAGAAGTGATGGGCATGGAATTCTCCAGCAGCTGGATGGAGGTCAGGGACGGCACTGGGTCTGGAAGAAGAGAGGTTGTTGGGGCACTGGGGAAGGGTAAGGTGGAATCCAAAGGACATCACACTTAGACTTCCACACCTCAGTGCAAGCAAGAATTCTTTCCAGACCCTCACCACAGTATCGTGCCACACTCCTTTCCCAGCAGCTCTAGAACCAGCTAGTTCTCACGAGCCTGAGGGCTGCCTCTTTCATAAATGCGGGGCACTCAGAAGCAAATAGAGGTCCTTCTCAGGCCTCTGCGCCTGACCACGCACATTTCTTTCCCGGCCCTGGGCTCGGCGGTTGTCACGTGTGGCAGCCAGACACTGGCCATGAAAGGGTAGAAGAACAGACCGTATAGCCAGGGCTGCCCTCAGCATGTGGCTGTCACTGAGCCGGCTCACCGCTGAGGTGCTGAGGTGTCACATGGAGTTGGAAAATGAGGTTACATGTTCATCTCACTACCTCAAGGCCTGCTGCTGCCTAGTCCTTCATCCCGAAAGTGGGAAGCTGTGGTCACCAGCCTCTGAACATCTGCTTGACCTGGTACATTGTCAGCTCTTTAAAGTACAAGCTCAGAGTCTGCAACAGCACCCAGAACACCTGTGAAGCTACCTGATACAGACAAGATGGCTTTCTTCTTAGGCAACCCCTCCCCCGCACCAGATGTCTTTTGGAAAACGGCTCAATGTCACCTCTTCTGAGAAGCCTTCCCTGGTTGTCTCCTTCCTTGGTCCTCCTAGACTGTTTCCTCCCTCTTCCTGGGGACTTCACTCTGAGGTGTCTTCATGTGCGCACACACACTCAGGTGGAGCCATGCATATCTCGAGCACTCACGGAGCTGAGGCGAGCTTCCACCCCTTGGAGTTGCCCCACCACTTTGAACATCTGTCTGCACAACACCACACTTTCTAGGTTTCTGTTTGCTAAGCCACAAAGCCAAAGTGAGGAAGCCCGCGTCTCAGCCCAGAGACACTGGTTATGGCTACCAGGAGGCCAGAGAACACGAGCCAGCCTGGAAAATAGCACATCTACGCTAAAAAGAGTTCTGTGGTAAAAACCAAAGATTTGAGGATGAGATCCTAGTATGTCACCTTCCCCACCCTGGCAGAGAGAGGAAGTAAATGTCATCTGGCAAACTAGAGACAGAATTTTAGCGGGATGGTTATGGGCTGGCTATATGACCCTTCACTAAGTCTCCAGTTCCTCTTCTGAACCATGACAACAGAGCTTTCCTCGTTTTGTCTGAGACAAGGTCTCTCATTAGCAGCTGGAGCCTGATCACGCAGGCTAGGCTAGCTAGCTGTCCACGGAGCTCGAGGAGTCTGCCTGTCTCCATCTCCATCTTGCTACCACTGGAATTGCAAGTATGAGCCACCATGCCAGACACATCCCGGGAATGTACCGTTCTGGCCTTCGTGCATTCAAAGCAAGTGCCATGCCTTCTGAGCTATCTCCCCTGCTAAGTTGTGAGGATTAAATGACATGATCTACGTGAGGCCTGATTCCTAATGTCTGCTGACTAACAATTCTGTGCCCGGGAAGCCATGTGACCGGGCTGAAATGGGCCCTGGACAATGGGCCTGGATAGGCGGGGCTGTGAAGTGTTGAGAGTTAAGTACCTAGCTGGCCCTGGGTCTGAGTGAATTGGGCAGGGCTTGGGCTGGGTTGCGGGGCTCCTCTGCGGGCGCGACTTTGGAGACTGAAGCTGGGGCTGTTCTTGGTCTTGCTCTGCCCTCCAGGAAAGGGAACCACAGGACTGGCTAGAGGTTCCAGGCTCTTGGGATGCTTGGAATAGCCGATGCCATTAGCCGAAATGCCCCAGGATTTGGCTCTGATGTTGGTGACTGGCAGCGGGGCTATCTGGCCGGGGCCTATGGACAGAAGCAAAGATAGCTAAGAAAAGGGAAGCCAGCTGCCTCCTGTCGCCGGCTTCTGTGAGCCTTCATGTGTTTTCTGGTTCCTGTGGGGGTGACTCCCCAAACTTCTAAACCAGGAGTCCCTCCTGCCTTCTCTCTGGGGCCTTTCTCTGGATACAAATAATACCAAACATCCCTGCCAACCCTGGTCCCACCCCCAAAACATCCATACCTGAGTGCTTGGGGTTAGGGCTAGGGCTAGGGCTGGGGCTTGGCGTCGGAGTAAGAGTGAGGCCAACGCTGGGATCTGTCGCAGGATTGGAGATGGGAGCAGAGCAGCAGACAATGGGGCAGGGCTGGCTGGAGCACAGGTCCAAGGCACGGAGAGCTGGACCCGAGGCTGAATTGGTAACTGAGGAAGCCAGAAGCTCTATGAGCTGGAGGGGGACACTGGAGCCCCACCCCCAGCCACCTGCCCCCACTCCATCCCTCCAGACACACACCCAGCAGCAAAGAGGGCTGTGTGCCTGGTAGTCTGGTGGTTATAGAAGACTGTCGGAGCTGTGTGGTCCCAAAGCTCTGGCTGGACCTGCTAAGAAAGGGTAGGCTGAGCTCAGAGGCACTGGGGGAGCCTTGGAGCTGGGGCTGGGAGTCCCAGAGAAGCAGGAATGGGCAGAAGCTGGTGGAGAGGAGGAATGTGGAGCAGAAGCAGGAAGAAGGGTATAGCAGGAGGCAGGGAGGGATGCTTGGTTAGACATACCATGGGCACATGGCCTCACTCCCCCCAGGGTGCTGGGGCCGGAGCAGGGCCAGAAGACAGGAAGTGGACACGGCAAGAGAGCTAGGAGACAACAGAGAGACCAGGAGGGAAACAGACACGGGAGGAGAGAGAAAAAGACACAGTCAGAGGTAACCCCAGGAGCTGGGGTATGACAGTGACAGTCAGAGCCACAGGTCCTGCTCTGGTCCTCCTTCCCTGCACTGCCCCCCTTCCTACACATATCCTCCAGACAGCTACTGAAGGAATATTGAACAGGCCAGAAGGAGCCTGTAGAAAGCACCCCCTATCTAGGAGACCTACCACCACCACCTCAACAGGCTGTAGTAGGCCATAAGCCTAAGGCTGAACCCCGTTAGAGAGAGAAAGAGCTTCCCTGGCTCTTCTGACCCAAGCCACCCTCTATCAGACCCATCAGGCCTGAGGGCTTGATCTCCAGGGACATACCCATCGGCATCCACCAGGTCCTCTTCGGCACGTAGGCTCAGCACATACAGTGTGGACATGGACACCACGCTGGGAGCCACAGAAAAGTGTCACTGTCTGAATGCAAGCCACCACCCAACACTGTTTCTCTAGGGCAGGCTCTGTGGTCTTCCCAGGTGATGTCTGCAGAGAGGCCTTCCCAGACCCTAGAGCGGGACACGGACTAGGCAACCCACTTTGACCCTGGGCGTGGCTGCTTGATCCCCAGTCCATTTTCCTCCCCCAACTCCAGAGCCTGGACCCCAAGCACATCTGACTCACTGGGTAGATCCAGTCTCTAAATCAGCCTCCCCAGAACCTAAGAGACAAGTCACCTGAAGGCCATGACCACCACCAGAGCAATGATAGTTCCCTGCAGAAAGCGCTGACTGATGCAGGCCTGGTCTGGGACCACTGGTGATGACTAGGGACCAAGAGGAAAGAACACAGCAGAAGATGGTGGACTTAGGATGCCTACGTCCTTGCTCAATCCCCACTCCACCCCGACCCCCACCCCATCCCCATGGTGTGAGGGAGAGGAAGCAGAAGAGGGCTGGAAGGGAGAAGGGAGGGTTAGAGCTGGAGTTGGTGAGGTTGCGGTGGTGCAAGCTGGGAAGGGAAGGCCACGAGAGACGAGGAAGCTTCCCAACCCTGCACGGCCTCACCTTATTGGCCAGTTTAGGGGGCCTCTTTTTGTGGGGAACACTGCCTGCCCGGCTAAACTGGCTCCCTGCATGGCTGCAGTAAGAGGACAAGGATCAGGATGCCTTCCAGAAGGAGGCCTCTCCTGTCCCCCCAATCCCACCCGATGCCCGCACCTGAAAGTGCCCGAGCTGCCAGTGGACTTGAGGCTGTCAAGGCGTCGCAGCTTGGCCAGCTTGTGGCTCCATCGCTCCAGCTCATCAATGCGAGTCTCCAGGTTGTCTGTCAGTTTGCATAACTCCTTCACAGCCCCCACATTTTCCATGAAGATTCGCTCCTGCCCCGGGGTAACAACAGCTTTGAGGATACCATTGGCCCAAGAAGCTTCCAAGCTACAGTCTGGATGCGGGCAGGAGCAGAATCCCCATTCTCCACAGCCAACAGAGGTCCTAGGAACATTCCTGCCTGAGGGCGGCCTCTGCCCTAGCTAAACTCTGGTTCACACAGCATGTCTGCTGTCCCAAGCCTAGGCTAAGTGTCTACCCACACAGTCTTGCCTCCTCCCTCAAATCAGAGCTCCATCCCTTGGACCAATTCCCTCAGGTAAAAATATGTCCCGTGTCTGTTTCTAAGTACACGTATACAAGGTTTGTGTCACTGAGTCCAATGTCACTTTTTTGTTTGTTTGTTTGTTTTTCAAGACAGGGTTTCTCCATGTAGCCCTGGCTGTCCTGGAACTCACTCTGTAGACTAGGCTGGCCTCGAACTCAGAAATCCACTTGCCTCTGCCTCCCAAGTGCTGGGATTAACGGTGTGCGCCACCACTGCCCAGCAAGGTGCTACATCTTGTTACCCTCTTTTAATTGATGGGGATGGAGGGAGTGTAACCTCAGTGGGATTTGCCTTGTCCTGTACCAGACAGTCTCCAGTGGTAAACTTGCCACTCCATCTTGAACACTGGCCCCCTTCCTGTATAGTGGGGAGGGGTTCTTGGAGGTACTAGGAGGAAAAATGTCCCTTCTTTCATCTACCAGCCAGGGCCACCAGCTGGCCAGGCCCTCTGACCCAGAGCCTCATTCAGTTCCCCATAACTGACCTTGTTCACTACAAGGAAGTTCTCTATGGTTTTCCCATTGGCAAAGACTACATCCCCTGTGTCCTTCACAGCTTCAGGCAGGATCTCCTTCACTTCCTGGGCAATGACACCTGGGGAGGGACAAGCCAAGGGTGTGGGGTTGAGGGTCCTGCTCAGAGCTTTCTGGAGAAGTGCCTGAGCATTGAGTTTTAAGGAGCCCTGGAGTGGGGACTTTCTTAGATAACTGTTCATAGCTTAGAAGTTCCCAGGCCCCAAGATGTGGGATTTGTTGGCTAGGTAGGACCCTAGAGGAATCTCAGGAGAGGGAGCTGGGGTTCTAAGAGGATGCAGAATCTCTGACTGCTGTGCGATAAAGACTTGAGGCCAAGTAACTCTTAGGCTGTCCGGGGGTAGGGATCCGAGGACCTAGGAAGCATGATATCCCAATAGTGGAGGTGCAGGACCCCAAAGGGTCAATATTTCAGAAGGTGGAGCTCCAAAGGTCAATTCAGGGGTTTCTAGGAACAGGTTCCAGGAGACAGGACAGACTGGTCAGAGCTTAGGGACACAGGGACATCTCTACCTGTCTCTGGTGTGGTGGCTTCAATGCCCGCGCTAGCAGCGAACTCAGGCTTATATCTGTAGTGCACCAGCCGCATCCGAGAGATCCTCTTCAGCTGTTCAGTGGTGTCCACCTACCCGGGGACAGGACCAAGACTGAACCCTCCTCCCCTCCTGCAGTCATGCAGAGCAGGCCTCAAGGGCTGCAGTGCAGAAGGGAGACCCTGATACAGAAGTACAAAGCCAGCCTCCCCACCGCTACCCTGGTGTCCTGGTCCTTCCCAACGGTCCTGCTCATCACCCACAGCACTGCCCCTCAGCCAGGACCTTGTCCCTACCTCCTGCACGTGCTCCTTGGCCCGCAAATCTGAAGGGTGCATGAGAGACCCCATGACCTTGACATTGCCATGGACAACCAATGCTTCATCTGGCCGGTCAGTGTTGATGCCCACACGACCATGGTGGAAGACCGTATCTGGCAGCTGTGCCCGTTGCCACAGTACGTCACTGTCACTTTCAAACTGGCCTGGATTAGAGGCCTGCAGCAAGTTGGATCTGGATCAGTCTTGGGGGTAGGGAAAACTTTAGGGCCCCGAGAAAAGGGGAAACCCCAGAAATACCTAGGCCAGTCAAGTCTCCTTACCCCACCATGTCCAATAAACCATCCATTGTGATAACACTGAGTCACCTGTGGGACCCAGGAGGCTACTAGGTGTGATACACCTTCATGCTTTACAGTGAAAAAGGCCCTGAGGCCTAGACAGGAAGACAAAGCCCAAGGCCACACAACCACTGTCCCATAGTATTTTTCCTGTAGCTATTTCTTCCAGCTTGGGGGAGGGGGAGGACATTGCCCCTGGGGAGAGACGACTCTTACCCGCACGATGATACGCTCTGAGATCTGGGCTGCCAGTGTGTAGTTCTGGTTCTGTGCATGTGCCTGGAGGGCCACCACCAGCATGAAATACCTGGGATACACCAGGGACTCAGTAACACTCAAGAGAGCCTCTAGCCATCCCCCCTGGCCCAGATGTCGGGGTACATAGCCCCACTCTGTCATGGCATCCCCAGGAGGTGGAGTTATCACAGTATCCCACAGAAGAGAAACATGAGCCTCCACCAGGGGGCAGAATTCCTCCCTGGGTCCACCTTTAGGAGCCTCAGAACTGTTTCTGAGCTCAAAAGCCAGGCAGGCTTCTGTGCCTGAGTCTCTAAATCTGCCAAATATTTGAACCTCAGGTTCCTCCTCTGGGAAACAGGCCATCTGTAGACTTGGGGCTGACCTGCTCCATGGAGGCCTCTTTTTTGACCCTGCTTCTCAGAAGGGGGTTGGGGGAGCTCCTGTGGCCAGGTTGGCCCCGCTCACCTCTGGTCAGGGTTGGGCTTGCCCTTCTTGCGCATGTTGTTGGCAGTGGTCTCACTAAAATGGAGCCGCCCCACGGTCACCTTTGTGACCTGCTCAGGGGGAAGATTGACCCTACAGAGAATACACAGGGTGCTCAGGAGCAGAAAAGGAGGCTGCCAGGAGCCATGATGCAGAGCAGCCGCAGGCAAAGGGCACTGTGGGTTGCCGGCCTGGCTCCCAGGCACCACCCCACGGGGCCGGAGACTCACGTGACAGGGTTGAAGGGCCTCTTGCTTCTGTCTGACTGTGACTGTTCAATGTTGATAGACTGGTTCAGGGCCTCTAGCTGGAGAGGAATGAGCCGAGGGCTCCTCAGGACAAGGTTCCCCACCTGATCTTCCTCCTTCACCCCCTCACCCTGGTCCTCACTTCCTTACAAACTCAGGGGCCTCCATATCCACAACCCACACTCCCAAGGGCACGCACATAGCCTTTGCTCATCTCACAGTTTATTGCTTCCCCTACTTCTGCATGGTGATTGCGGTCACCTCCTTAACAGGCTCACATCACAGTATTATCTGACTCCCTAACTTCTCCTTGCATGCCCACATTGTTAGCCCATGACTATACCTGCACATTCTTCTCACTTGCAGCCAGCCTACACACACACACACACACACACACACACACACACAGTGCCCCCCAGACACTCTCATATACCCACAGCCTCTCATCTCTTCAGAAACACTGGCTGAGCCATGCCAACATGCCAAGGCCCAGTCTGTGAAGAAATCAGACAGACCTGGCCTTGTCCCCGGGAACGCCTGAGCTCCAGGGGCTGTGCTATGGATTCCCTCAGTCAGAAAGGGGCCTCAGGGAAGGTTTCCCAGAGGGGCTTCAGAATGGAGCCAGACAAGAGAAATGGGATAGGGTGCTGGGATGGGGACCCTAGGAGGGCATCTCAAGGACTGAAAATGTGGGACATGGCACGCACAGGACTGGAGTGAACGGCTGGATTTCTAAGGCCCCCTGTGGGTGCAACTTAGAGGGCATGGTGGCTTTGCTGGAAAGACACTGGAGTAAGGGTGTACTGCAACCACATGTGTTACAGGGATTGGGAGCAGGATAGAAGCCGACTGAACATTCAGACATGGGACGGGGGTAACTCTGGCCAAGGAGAGGAGGCAAGAGCTACTCCAGAGCCTCCAAACAGAGCCAAGTGTATGGCGAGCTGAAGGTAGAAGGGTCTTTAAATATATAGCTTGCGTAGCCAGGATCCTGAGGTGGGGCAGGGGAGAGGAAGTGGCAGGGAGTTTGGCTTGGGTCTGAGAGCTGAGGCATCAGGGAGAGAGCCAGGAGGTGGCTCCCGGATTGGAGACAACGACTTGGGGCATGAGGTGGAGCAGGAAGCAGCGTGTAAGGAGGATGCTGAGGCCCAGCAACCCTACATCTAGGCGGCAGGCACTAGAAGAGGAAGAAGGGTAGGGCAGGCAGCCGTGGGGTACAGCTGTGGGGTATTCCCTCCTCGCTCGCATCTTGGAGTTTCCTGGCCCTCCTGCTCTCTCTTCCAAGTCTAACCCCAAACCTGCCTTCACGCCATGCAGCTTCAGATAGAAGCAGTCCAGGGGCTTGAGGCCTTCCGGCGTCTTGACGTACTTGGGCTCACCCAGCATGCCGATGTACACAGTCACCTGGAAGTGGTTCTTCTTCTGGCACACAAAAGCGTCGTCACCCACGGAAAAGTTGAAGCCCTTGTCAGCGTCCACACGATAGGTGAGCATAGGCCTGAAGGTGGGAAGGGGAAGGGAGGGAGACTCACCACTAGTCCCCCAGGCTGCAGACGGAATACTGCTTCCTTCTACAGGCCCACACTCCAATCCCATTACTTATGCTGTATCCCTCGAGATCCCCAAACCCCAAGGGGTCAATCTCTATTCCAAGTATGGACACTAAGCCTATAAGAAGAGGTGCACAGGTTTTTCGTTATGTGCCTGGGGCCTCCCACTGTTCAGTGCTGGGATGAAGGAAGCAAGACAAGGCTCTGAAGGCCCACCAGAAGTGAGGGGATTCCAGAGGAGGGCCTTTACCATTCTTTAGTACCCTTAACCACTTCCTACACACTCCTTGAAGCCCCCTCCCTTTGGGAGAAGGGATGAGAGGACCTGCATCTGTAGAGTCTCACTGTGTCTGACAGCTGGTTGCCATGGAAACGGTGGAACCAGGAGCCAGCTCTGCCTTGGGCCCACCCTGACCCACCCTGGCCCACCTCCTTGCTCAAGGCCCCCCAGTGCCCTCATTCTGACTCCCCCAACTGCCCCAGAGACAGGGGAGTACCTCTGATTTCTGACCTCCCCATCAGGGACAGCTGAAGCTTGCCATCTGTCACTGAGACAGTGTCTGAAGGCTTTAGGGCACCTCCAGGGGCAGTAAAGAGAGCACTTGTTGACTTAGAACTTGTCTCATTCTCCCCTGGGCCACCATGCATTAGAGGTACTCCCTGGGTCACCATGCATTAAAGGTACCCCGCTGAGCACATCCACAGAAAGCTGGACAGGGAGAATGCTTCCCCACTCAAGAGCAAGTTCCAAGGGAAGATCTGGTCTCATTCTTTCTTCCCTTACAGGGCCCACCCATCCGTCTGACCTAAGAAAGTACCAGAAAAGTCCTGGGTCACACTGCAGACCTCTGCTGCTAGCTCTCTGGCTTTGGGGCCTAAGTGGGGAGATAGCAAGATGCCCAAGGACTATGGAGGTGTGAATAGAGGGATCTCTCTCCAGACCATAGGGACTGTATCCCATAAATGCCCTCTTCATCACTTAAGTTGCCACTACTAGGCATCCCACCCTATCCCACCCTGAGAGCTACTGGACAGACATCCCACACTCAGGGCACCCACTTCAGGTCGCCTGTCTTAGCCACAGTCCTGATGAGAGGGCCCCAGCCCCAGTCACCTAGCTCATTCTCTGCTAAGTCTGAAGTACACTCTGAGAAGTCACCCTGAGACACCCAAGGGGGAGAAAGGGGAGTGGTACCCACTGGGCTTTTGGGGCCTGGGAATCTAGATCCAGATGGTGCTGAAGAAAGACCGGGAACAGCCCGGGCAGCCACATCCCCAGCTGCCCTGCCCCTCCTCCCTCCACAGGGAGGGACTACTGTAAGGGTCCAGTTTATGCTAAACTTCAGGCTACCTTCCTGGAATGTGGGAGAACATGAAGGAGGGGCCAGAAAACATGCATCCACCCACTTCCTCCCGACTAGGATCCCACACCCCTCCCTGGAAGAGAGAGGTAAGCTGACCAGAGGCCCTGAAGCCTGAGCTCTGAGCCTGACTCTTCCTTCCCTGAGCTTGTTGACTCTTCTGTCAAATGTGATTCTTTTATACCCAGACTCCTTCCCTGACCCAGGAGCTCAATGGGGTCCTGAGCTATCCCAAATGAGGCGGCCAGGTGGCACAGGTCACTCACAGCTCCTTGTAGTTAGCATCATACAGGGTCGCCCACTTGTTCTGCTGATGTGGCTGCCATTTGATAGATTGGTAGTTGGGATCCAAATAGGAGCCACTGAGGCTGTCACTGTCCTGCAGGAGGCCTGGAGGCAAGGAACGGCAGTGAGATCTAGGCCCAGGGCACCAGTCCCCTACATCAACGGTCAGTCAGCCACCTACCTGGGGAGGGTGCACCCGGCGGGTGCCAAGGTGGAGTCTGGGCTCGGGCAATGCTGAGGGGCAAGGAGCCAGCGCCAGGTGAGAGTGGGCCCTGAGGAGGCCACGGAGGGGACGGGGCTCTGGCAGGGTGTGGGGGCAAGGCTGTGACAGTCCCAGGTTCCTGCTTGATCATTCCGTTCAGCATTTGGGCATTGAGGGTGTTGGGGGGTGATTCAGAGTGCTTCCTCTTCTTAGAGGGGTGTGGAGGGAGCCTGGCAGTGGGGGTTGGGGGCCAGAAGTGAGTGGCATGAGGGATGGTTCTCCCTCCCTGAGCCCTCTTCTCCTATGCCCTCTTCTCCTATGCAGTGCCCACCCCACTCCCTCAGCACCATTTTAGAAGGCAGTGCCCAGCCAGGCAGATACTTCCTACAGGAAGCCGTCAGGTACCTCCCCTGTACTCTACTGTCACTCTCAGTGTTCCCATTCTTTGTCTTTGCCACAGTCATACCCCTGTAGAGGTAGGCAGGAGTCACACTTGATTTGTGTGTGCCTCCACAGAGCATTGTGTTACACAGAGCATCCTGCAACTGCCATTCTTAGAAACCTAAGGATTTCACGGGGCTGAAGAGATGACTCTGTGGTTAAGAGCACTGACTGCTCTTCCAGAGGTCCCCAGTTCAATTCCCAGCAACCACATGGTGGCTCACAACCATCTGTAATGGGATCTGATGTCCTCTTCTGGTGTGTCTGAAGACAGCTACGGTGTACTCATATACATAAAATAAATAAAATCTCTAAAACAAACAAATAAAAAACCCTAAGGATTTCAGTAAGTGGGCAGAAAAGCACTGCAGTCTGTACTGAGAGTTCAGTTCTAGATTCAAGTCTTGGCTCTGCCTTTTCCTCATCCATTACCTGGGAAAACTATTTTCCTTTCTTAGAGCTTCAGTTTACCCATCTGTGAATGAGGTAGCGGTCACCAATCAGCTATGGCTACAGGCCCTCAAAGCATCGTTCCTGTAGGGCCTGTTTTTCCCTCGAGTCACTCCGCCCCCCTACTCTTGATGCCCTGACTTCCACCCCACCTTCCTTCCAAGGAGGCTCTACACAAGCCTTACTCAGCTCCGTGCTGTTGCAGCAGCTGGTGTAGCACCTGGGTCTGCTGGGTGTGGTGGAGCTCGGGGGGCACCAGACCCGGCCCCATGGCAGCATAAGGGGGTACAGGGGGCTCAGCCTTCATGTAGAGGTCCCGTTGCAGGACAGGGTAGTGAGGTGGGGGAGGCGGGGGTGGTGGTGGGCCTGGCAGGTGGGCCGGAGGTGGGGGCGGGTGCTCCAGGCGGGAAGGAACTCCCACGTGGCACAGAGTCTCCGGGGTTATGGTGCGCAGAAGATGGGGGTCTGAGGAAGAAATGGGGGACAGGACTCAGAGACCCGCCTCCCCCAGTCTCCCTAGGCACAGTCTCCTGCTTCCGTGCCCTCCTGAGTCATGCCAGAGGCTGGGTGGAGAGACTGGGGCAGCCAGCTAGAGCCTGAGCAGCGAAGCAAGGCTCTGGGAGAAAGGCTCCCCTATTCTAGCCAGCTCTCTCCCCTAGGCTGTTTGGGTGAAGCCCCTCAGAAGATCTCCCAGTCTCTAACTCCTTTGAAGCCTGAAGAGTCTCCGGGAGACCCCAGCCCAGTCTCCCACCCCGCCTCCTCCCTCCAGCAGCTCCACTCCCAGTTCCAGGGGCCAGTCCCCCAGCCTGAGGGGGCTGCAGCTCTCTCTTTGTTCCTCGGGAAGCATTCCAGGGATGTTTTGGTAGGATAAACAGAACTCTTGACCCCTCTTCAGTGTGCCCACGATCATTCTACTCGTGGCCACATGGGGGCCACTGGGCCCTTCGGCACCCTGTAAAGGTGGGCCCAGCAGCAGCCTTCCTCAGCTGTCCACTTACCGCCAAAGGGCGCGTCCATGATGGCGCAGGGGGGCCAGACGGTGGCATCACCAGCAGGGACACTTATTCTGAGGCAGGACCGGGCTCCCCACCCGCCCATTGGGGAACAATAGCCAGCGCCGAGGAATATTTGACCAGCGATAATCTGATCCGTTGGGCAGCCGCTGGCCCCCTCCCTCCCTCCTCCCTTTCTCCCTGATAAGGCTGCACCAACCACTTGCCCAAACCCAGAGGGGGAGGGTGGCGCTGCCCGCTGGACTCACCATTCACCTGCTGAGGGGAGTAGGCCTCAGAGCCTGAGTCTGGGGGCGAGTCTGGCAGTGTGCTGCAGGGGGCCGGAGGAGGGAAAAGGTTGGGCCAGCAGCGGAACCCCCAGATCCAACCCTCAGGCCAGGCAGCTCCTCTGGTGGGCAAGGTTGCAAAGACCCCAGCTCCTCCATCCCATGCCAGAGACTGAGGCCATTGAGATCTTCTCACATCTACTCCAGGGTGTCTCTGCCCACCTATCCTAGAACCCTGGCAGGATCCAGGGTTTAATTGTGGGCGAAGGGCTTCAAGATCTTACCCTGGATCTCCAGATCTAACAATGGGTATTTGTGGGCCAGTGGCTAGGTCTCTGGTGATGGCACTGGGATTGGAAGACACCCCTCCCCTAGAACAAGGAGCTAGGCATCCACCTCTCTTGGGCACCCACCGAAGCTTCCAGCTTCCTGGAAATCCTAGGACCCAGAGGCTGGGTCTGAGGAGGTTCAGTGGGTCACCAGGAGCTGCCTTGCCAGAGGCAGGTGTGGACTGGGCAGGGAGCCAGTATTTCTGGGCCTGGGCTCTTTTTTTTTTTTTTTCTTGCAAGTTTTATTTTATCAGTGGTTTAGGCAAAAGAACAAACTCAAGCCCAGAGGTCAACACGTCCTGTGCAAAACATGTACTTGCCCAGTGAGAGAGACTGTGGCTGCCCAGAGACCCAACTTTTGGTCATCTCTTTTTGCCACTGCTAACAGCCACATCTGGAGAGGTTCCCCTCCACCATGCCCAGGGACCACCAGAAAGGCCCAGGGTCATCATGGACCTGTTCCTACTCTGACTGCAGAATTATACTGCATCCCTGGACAAGCCATGACCACTTCTTCCCACCTCCACGCCTACTTGTGAAGGCCTCCCTACATCTCTGAAATTGGTTCAAGAATAAGGACCCCAAATCTGGTGCAGACATGTACCCCAAGCTACTCAGGAGACTCAAGACTGAAGATCACAAGTTCAAAGGCCTGCCTGGGCTAGTAAGTAAAACATGGCCTCAAAAAGAGCAAAGAGGGGAGGCTAGAGAGATGGCTCAGCAGTCAAGAGCACTAAACTCTTCCAAAGGACCTGGGATCAATTCCCAGCACTCACATGGCAGCTCACAACTGTGACACCCTCACACAAGCATACATGCAGGAAAAACACCAGTGCACATCAAATAAAAATATAAATACACGAAAAAAAAAAAGGACCCAGGATACATCTTGATGGTTGAGCACTTGCCTAGCACACATGAAGAGCTCTTGGGTTCAATTCTTAGATCCATAAACAAAAAAATGTAGACCCTAAGCGTAAGCCAGTGGTGATGCACACCTTTAATCCCAGCACTTGGGACACAGAGGAAGATCTCTCTAAGCTTAAGCCCAGCCTGGTCTACAGACTGAGTTCCAGGATAGCCAGGACTACAGAGAGAAACACTGTCTCAAAAAACTAAAAAAACAAAAACCAAAACAAAAACATGGACCCTAAAACAAGATTTTCTAAGGCTAACACGGAGAAGTAGAAAGGATAGGTCCTCCTACCCACTGCTATGGCCTCAGTCCCTGGGCTGACCCAGCTCTGTCCCACTCCAAGTCCATCTCCCACCTGCTCCAGGCCCTCCTCTCCTAACAGTGTTCTTGAGTTCCTTCAGTAGGTCAAGGTCTCTCACACTCTCTAGTTCCAACCCACATGACCCTGCATTCTTTCATATTCTCACTTGTTATTTCCTGTTTGGAGTGAACTATTTTACTTTGTGTGGTGCTAGAGAGGGACTCCAGATCCTCACACACTCTAGAAAGCACTTGACCACTGAGCAGCACCCTCAGCCCTGTGATACATCTATACCTCTCTCGTTGCCCATGATGGGGTGGGCCTGTATCTGTCTTGTTTACCACTTAGAACAAAGCCTACACCAGGATACCTAGACTCTTGGATAAGCCCTACCACGGCCACCTGGAGCTGATTCAGGGGAAGACCAAGGAGCTCACTTGTGCCTGCTAAACCTAAGCTATTTCCCCTCTATCCTCAGGCAGTTTGACTTTTAG
The DNA here is from genome assembly GCF_008632895.1 of Mastomys coucha. Lineage (NCBI taxonomy): Eukaryota > Metazoa > Chordata > Mammalia > Rodentia > Muridae > Mastomys > Mastomys coucha. Next base: position 141,352,739 of record NW_022196904.1, read on the forward strand.
AGACACCCTCAAGCAACCAAGGTTTGTCCCTGGTACTGTGTGCCTGGCTTCCAGTATGGTCACCATAAGCCAGGTACTTAGGGGACCCCTGCTCACCATATTGAGTATCTACCCAAAACTTCCTCTCTGCTTTCTCCCACTAATTTCCACCACGAATGTGGGGCTCATTCTACAGGTGAGGAAACCCAGCGTCTGGCAGAGGTCACACATCACCAAGCCCAGAGGCTGACAAATGGGAGAACCAGACTGCTAGACACCGCATCATCTGTGCATCCTGTAGCTTTATTGTACCAAAGACAAGACCTCTGCCCTGCTTCACTGAGGTCTGTGGAGAGCCTGGCGAACCCTGGCTCCGGGTATTTCCCCTGGAGTATGCTCTGGGACAGTGGTTCTCAACCTGTGGGTCCTGATCCCTTTGGGAGTCAAATGACTCTTTCACAGGGGTCACATATCAAATATCCTGCATATCATATATTTAGATTAAAATTCATAACAGTAGCAAGATTGCAGTTATGAAGTAGCAACAAAAATACTTATGGTTGGGGAAGCGGGTAACACTGTAACACGAAGAACTGTTTTAAAAAGTCTCAACATTAGGAAGGTTGAGAACCACGGGGTTTGGAGGCTGGCTGGGCTATGAGGATCAGCCCTGGGTCAGGACATCAGTGTGGTCTCAGAGAGATGAAGGAGCCTGGCAGGAAGACGCCTCCTCAGGATGTACCTGACCTTAGCTCCACAAGGCAAGGCCATGCCTGAGGTAAGGGCAACCATCAGCTACATGTTCCATAGGTTGATGGGGCATGGGAGAGTGCTTGAACGCCCCATGAGGGTGGGGTTCCTGTAAGTGGCGGTTGGGGTCTCAAGCCTCTCTTCTTCTGTCCCTATGCTGCTTTGAGACTTTGGCAGCACTACCCTATCACAGTCCTCCTCTGAACCCTGACCATCCCTGCCTCAGAACACAACATGGGAACCTCTGTCTTCCTGGCCTCACCCCATCTGAACCTCCCCGTAAGGGAGCCTGCCATTTAAGCCCTTCCCACTGAGCCCACAGGCCAACATCTGTTGGACAGTGGCCACGGTACCCCTAAATCCTGTCCCCACCCACTCCCTGCCCCCACTCACCCTGGGGCATAGGGAGCCTTGGGTTCTGCTTTGATGGGAGGCCCAGAGCCCCCCAGGAAGGGCTTAGGGGCGGTACCCATGCCGTTGTTGTTGTTGCAGTTGAGTGGGGTGCCGTAGTTCGGGGGTGGGAGGGGGCCATGGCGCCCAGGGGATGGTCCGCTCCCAGGGGGGCTCAGATGGTGGAGCCCGCTGGAGCCGGGAATGGCCGGTGGCCCGTGGGGGAAGGAGGCAGTGCTGGCTGGTGCAGAGATCTCAGGGAAGCAGCTGTGAGGAATGGAGGAGCTCAGCCCCCAGGTCCCCAGCCTGAGGGGAAGTTCCATTCCCCTCCCTCAGGGAACTGCCCAGAGGTCCCAGATGAGGTGACTCACAGATCAGAGGCATCCTCTTTGCCGATGTACTCTTCCAGGATACTGGTGTCTATATTGGAGGGCTCCAGGGCACCACTGATGTCATGGCCTGAAAAGCAGGGGCAGCTGGGCTTGAAACAGCTCCCTGAAGACCCCAGGCCTAGGGCCCACCACCCTTCCTCAGGCTAGGCTCTCGGAAACCTTTAACCTAGCTCCCCTCTTTGCATGGCTCTTCACTGTCTACCCTTCCAGTGCCTCTCCAAAAGTAACGCCTGTCCACAAACCTCAAGGATACCCCCAGTTTCCCAAGTGGTCAATAGCCCCATGTATGGGGACAAGAAAAGCCACTCTTGTCCTTTCTTTAGCTATATGACAGGATCATCTCCCTCCCTCTCATCTGTCCTTCTACTTTACAGAGTGCTCCAAGAAGCAAGGTCATACCATAACCCCAGGATGGACCCACTCGGACCCAGAATGACTTTCCTCCCCAGGAGACCCAGCCTTGAGCATAGAGAAGCATGAGGCTTGGCTGTGCAAAGCATATATCCTGGGGCCCAGGAATCAAGGAATCACTGAACCCCGGGCACAAGCTTCAGGGAGATCCTGAGAGCAAGATCAATAGTGTCAGCAAGGCCCATCACTGGTGGCCAGGCCAGCTGCCTGTGTGATAGAGATGGGGTGCTCAGCGTCAACGCTCCAGAGGAGACAGAGGATGAGGAAGGCACAGTTTGTCCTGCCTCATACAAGAAGGAACTCTGCTCCTCCACCCTCCACTTGCTACCCAGCTTGCTCTCCCTCTCCTGGGCCCTTCCCCCGGGCCTCAGCTCCCTGAGGGGGAAGGACAAAGAAAAGGCAGTCCAGGGCTCCTGGTCATGGCAAGAAAGGAGAGGGGGTGGCGATAGCATTTCCTCTCCCAAGGTCACCTTGTGGGGCAAGGAGGGGGGTAGCCAGAGGGGTAAGTGATAAGGGGGCTGACGCGAGAGATGCGTCAACCCCGATAATGGAGGACACCCCACCCACACAGCAGGGCTGGCCAGCTCCACGGAGGCAGGAAGGACCCTCTAGATGCTAGTCTAAATCCTTAAATCCTGGGTTGGCACCTTGAGTCCTTCCCTCTGGGGAGTCTTGGGAGCAGGACTCGGACAGGTGAGAGACAAATCCCACCCAACTCAGCGATTCCTGCTGTGTGACCTCAAGCAGGCCATCCCCTCCTTGGGCCTCAGTATCCTTCTTAGGAAAGTGGGAGATGAACAGCTGTTTCATGGGGCAACTGTGATGGCTGCAAAGCTGCAAACATGTAGATCATAAAGTGCCCAGTACACAGTGGGAGCACTGCAAATGGAGGGGCTGTTTTCACCTCCAGAGCCCCAGCACCCCGGGGTCTCCAGAGCCCCCAGTCCAGGCCCCTCCCTGGCCCCAGTCTGGCATTTGAAGAATGCTGAGCCCCGCTTAGGTGATTAATGAATTAATGAGCATGAGCAGCTAAGCCTTCCTAGGAGTCACACGCTGCCTGTGCCCCCTGCTGACCCCCCACCCGGGCTCACTCCAGCTGAGAACAGAGGGCACCCATCTACCATGCATGGTTTTGCTGGCCATGCTCTGTGGGGCTGTACATGGTCAATCTGTCTGCCCAAGTTCCAACCCCACCTCACCTGCTTCTAATAGCCACAGATCCCAATAATTGAGGGTCTACTGTGTGCCACACTCATCACCCAGTTTATTATATATGAGGCATCTTGCCAGCTTCACACACATTGAGTCACTAAGTCCTACCAACCCATCATACGAGGAAAATGACATTGCTGGTGATGGTAGGTCATAAAGAGATGCCTAGTAGTCCTTCTAAACTCACACCACGCTGGTGACAATGATGGAGACTCTTGACACACTGCATTTCACTCTCAACCATTCCCATGAACTACTCTTGTTCAAAAACTTCACCCCTCACTCCAAAGCCACACAGGAAAAAATGAGCCGATCTGATCCCAGGGAGAAAGGCGTAGTTGCTGCTTCTGTGTCTTCCCTCAGTCTGGTCCCTGGCCCCACAGCATTGCTAAAGATTTCTGAGGAAGAAAGGAGGAGAGCCTAGAGCCCTACCCCCACACCGCCCCAGCTGCTGAAGCTGCAGGTTTTTGAGACTGAACTTGGCACCTTGGGTGAGTGATGGGCTGATGCGGTCATGGGCTGCTGTTTATAACCATCCTTGCCCCTCCTCTTGGACTCCTCCTTCCCTGGCCAGGAGCACTCCTAATCACCCCTAATCCTGCTGTCCACCTCCCCCGGGGGATGGGGCCTTCAGGCTCAGGCATCCTGGGAGACCCTAACAAGAACCAGATGTGGCTAGGGGAGGAGGGACCCTCTCGTGCCAGGGTCCGGGAGGACGGAGGTGGGGGGAGGAGGCTGATGGCAGAGTGAGGTGGGTCTAGGGCTCTGGAGGGGAGAAGCTGAGGCTTCTTGAGGCATGCAGGACCCCCCACCTCCTCCCCACACGGTCCAGACTCCATGCAGGGGTCCCGACCTACAATAGAGATCTGTGTCATGGAGGTTTGCAGGAGCCTGAGGATCTTGAAGCTGAAACAGCCCTCCCCACCCCCCCACCCAGGGCCCAGGAGAGGGCAAAATTCTCAAGGTACACTATAGGAGTGCTACCCCACTGCCAAAAAGAATCGAGGAACACTGGATCCCAATGAGGAGCGCCTGCAAGTCTGCAGACTCAAGACAGGATGTCCTCCCTAAGCCTCTCTAAGATCACCGGGACAGTGAGCCCTGGCCTGCCACCGGTCAGGGAGTGGTACCCCGGTGTCACCGATCACTATCTGTCCTCCTCCTTCCCAAACCCTACAACAAATTCGCCCAGCATACGATAAACCCAGAGCTCCTCCGAGAAGCCTGACAGTGTCTGCCTCCCGCTTCCCCTCGGCCTCCTCCCCAGTGGGGCTCTCAGGAGGACAGCTCCCGCTTCCTTCCTGTAAGGGACAAACATGCCACCCACAGGGGCTTTGCATGTGCTGTTGTTGCCTCTACCAGAGAAAGCTAATTCCCATTCTTTTGCAAGTTTCTCTTATCCAACCCAACCCCCAACCCAAGTGACCTTCATGACTTCCTTTGTCCCCTCGCACATTCACGTTAGGCTGTTTACCTTAGCCGGCCGGCTCACACCTCCCTGGGGAAGGTGAAAGAATGAGTGGCCCCACAATCTGACTTCCACATTCTAAACAGCATCTCTCCTACGAAGCAGATGTCCTCCACTGTACAGAGGAAGAGACTTGAAACTGAGAGTGGGTATATTGCCTATAGTTCCAGGGCAGGGACTGGGCTAGGGCTCCCTGCAACGTTAAGGATCCCATGATCAATAACTACAGAATAAATGAATGAACAAGATGATGAGCCAGGGACTAGAGGTGGCTTTGCCAAGCTTGGGCAGGCCATGAGGGACCTACAGGCCAGGGCTAGACAGGGCCTCTCCAGGACCCGCATTGTCCTGCAGAGGCGCCCCCAGGGCCCCCCCCCC
>NW_022196904.1:141357753-141359827 GCF_008632895.1 Mastomys coucha
CCCCCCCCCCCCCGCACTACTTAGAGCCTTTATTACCTGCTTGAAACAAGAGCCAGACTCAGTAGAGGCTGTTGCTTCCCAGGCAGGCCAGGGTCCAGGCTGTGGGAAAATTGTTTCCTCTTTTCACCTCCTCCTTTTAAGACCACTCATCAAGGGGGACCAGAACACCCAAGCCAGGTGCAGTAAGCAGTGACCCAGGTGGTCCCTCCACCCTGGACCCCTCCCTGTCCCTGTCCCCCTTCTCATCCCCCTCCCCACAGCTGTGGCTGCTGGCTGAGTCTAGGCCATTGTCCTGGCGGGTGGGGAGGGTGGAGACACAACACAGTGGGAGTCTTGTGCCCTGCCTACCCCCTCCCCTGCCCCGTCAATGGAGTACTTGTCAATTCATACCCCAAACATGGCGGAAATCCCGTCAGCCACGTGGCCATGGACAGGGTGGGCTGATCTGAACTCAGGGTGGCCAGGGCACCAGGGCTGAAGGTCCTGAGTATCAACCTCAGGTGTCTGAATCCGTGGGTACCTTGGCTCCATCAGTGGCATGATGTCTGTCACCTTGGCATCCTTGTGACCCTCTGAGAGGCCTGGCTGCCAACATGGGCCTCAGCTTAATCGCAGAGTGACTCCTTGACCTTACTGACCCTCAGCATCTTTCTCCACAGAGCATACTTGGTAGCTCCCCAGAAAGCTATCCCTCATGTTCTTCCATTTCAAGTGTCCCCAATCCATTCCTGCCCTCCCGCCTCTGCTCAAGTAGTGCAGCTTTTTGAGCTCTTCTGTACCTTTGAGTTTCCGAAGGCTCCTGCCTGCCCCTAAGTCCCTCCACATATGTGACCAGTACTCTTCAGCTTCTCCAGCATACCCCAGTAGGGATGCCTTCTGTGCCTCCCTCCCAGCCTTCACGAACAGTCTTTCCCAGTCACCCAGCCACAAAGGACCTCCAATGCTATGGTCTGTCTCCCAGGGGGAACTAAGCTACGAGCTCCAATCAGTCCACATAGCAGTAAGGCACAGTGGACTGTCACAGTTCTCTGACCTAGACTATCTTCATTGATACCCAAAGGTGCTCGCTGGGGCTGTTCAAGCTTCCAGTTGCGACTAGGGCCCTCTCAATTGAATGCCTGCAGCTTGGATGCACACACCAAGCTCTGCACTGATGCATCAGGTTCTCAGTCAGCTTGGGTCCAGCAGCCACACCTGAGAGCAATGCAGCTCCGGTCCTAGCAAATCCTCAAGCCTAAGTAAGTCACGGTTGTCTGTGTCCCTCCCAGTTGTTCACCAGAGACTCAGAAGAGGCACCATGGCCCTATCCACAGCACCAAATAAATGGTTGTGGTGGAGTATGCCTGTAAATCTAGCCCTCGGAAGTAGAGGCAGGAGAATCCCAAGTTCAAGGTCATCCTCAGGAACATACTAAGTTCAAGACCAGCCTGAGCTATAGGAGACCCAGTATCAAAGGGGTATGTGTGTGTGAACGGATTACCTTGTCAGTTGACTTTGTCCCTTAGAATGTCAAATGCACACGGCAGTAGGTGTATGTCTCTTGTCTCTAAACACAAGCATGGGGCTTAACAAGCAGTGGGGGCTTGAGGAAACCTTCCTGAATAAATGAAGGAACCCCTGTAGAACATGCAGTGTATGCGGCTGATCTGTTGGGAGTGTACTCCCAAGGGACCTGCTGGTGTGTTTAACACAAATCGGCAGGAGTACTTGATAGAGATCCAAGCTCTCTGTGCTGCAGAATCCTCCCACAGTATTCATGGCGGGTCCACCCTGGTTCCTGTGAGAAAGGGTAAAAGACACCAGGTGGGGCTCTCTTTGCCCATGGAGTTAGAGCCTTGTGCCCCCAAAGTAAAGAGCAAGTCTCTTAGAACTGTGTGTGAGTTTCCTAGGAACTGGCTACAGATTGGTTGGCCTCAGGAACCTTTTGGTGCTGAGCTAAGATTGGGTTATCCTGAGTACAAGGTGATAGCTGTGTGGGGACCAGGGGAGGATGCAGCTATATCCCAAAGGCAGCTGAGAGTCCAAATCCCCTGGAAGAGCAGAGTCTCTGAAGGCAGGCTGGGGTGGTGCGGGG
>NW_022196904.1:141359837-141390404 GCF_008632895.1 Mastomys coucha
GATTCTTCTGTTGCTGGTGTGGAATTGGGAGGAACCCAGGCAACTGTGGCTTGGACTTAAGGATTTGGTGGGGCAGCACATGCATGCCAGCTAGGGAAACAGTCTACCAACTATGTATGCTACATCCCCAGCCCTTTTGTTGCAGTTTCGAGGATGCAAAGCAGCAGTAACAAAGCCTTTGGCCCAAGCCTATTATTACATCTCAGCATACTTCCCAGGCATGTCTTCAAGAGCTCACACATACTGGCCCAAAGTCGGCTCCACTACCACCCCACCCCAGGACACAGGTTCATATCCAGAGTCAAGGTCCCCCACCACAAGCTTCTGCCCTTTTTTTTTTTCATTTCCTATCCCCCACAATCCAAAGTCAGGCTCTTCCATCATCGGCAGTTGGAGTCATGTAGAACTAAACAAATTCCTGTCACTAGCCCAGGTCACCCAGAAAGGCAGCTCGTCTCACTTGGTGGGTAGTTTAGAGGCCACAAACCCTGCTAGAAGTAAAAGAAAGGCAGGGCGCCAGGCACAAGGACAGGCTGAACATCATACAAGCCAAAGAAGGCTCTGGAGCAAACTGTGACCCACCTAGGAGCGTTCCTCTTCTGCCCCTTTCTCCTTTTCTCCCTTCCGCTCAGCACTCTTTGGGTCTCCCTGTTGACACCCTGTAACCTGAATCATTCAAATGAGGGCTGTGTGCTCCAGAAAGACCAACCAAGACCTGGAAGATATCTTGCATGGCTATTGGCAGGCCAGGCTCCTCAGTATGCAATGAGATCCCCATCCCTGCCTACTCCAGAAGGGCTCCAGCTGTGGCCAGAATCCCACTCCTGCTTTTGTGGCTACCTGCATGAACATGGCACATCGTCACCTTCAGCTCCTCCCTCTTGGAAAGAGGCTGTACAAACTATCTTCCCACTGCACTGAGGACTGCACATCTGGAGAACACTCTAGCCAAGATGCTCTACACACAAAGATCAAATGTGGTCAAGTTTCTTTCTGTTCCAGAGAACAGGTTCCACATCTCTGAGATGGAGGAGGAGGCAAACACAACGGGTGTGACCCGACCAAGACCTGACACTAGATGAAGCAAAGCTAGGCCTATCACAGTACAGTTGCTTATACACCGAATGCACTCAGCAGGTTATGACTGCCACTCTCCTGGAGTAAGGATACTGGAGAGGGCGAGGGTCTTTCTCAAAGCACACAGCACCAGCTGTCAAATATGAGCCCAAGTCTGAGGCAACAACCTACTGGATGACTGGATCAACAATTCTGAAGATGGGTACATGCCACCTATCCTAGACCACACAAAGGGGCTGTGCAAGGCCACGGGAGGTAGGTTAAATAGGACTGACATTCATGGGGCTGTATACAGGCAGGGGACTGTCCTCAGGCCTTTCGCAGGCACTATCTTACCCAACCCCACAGAAGCTCTGAGAGGTGACCATTAACTAGCTCAACTGTATGCCCTTTTGACGGCTGAGACAAGAGAGTCCAGGCCACTGTACTGGCAAACCCAAGAGATGGGCCATGTAGATAACAGGACTAGCTGCAGCCCCCTCTGCCTACTAGTGTGGACACAAAATTCTCGAATCAACTATCCCAGCTCCTGAGCAGTGGGCCACCGACACCCAGTGATAATGGCTAGAGACTTTGAAATGGGAGAAGAGCCATCCCGACCAAGGGAAACTGAGGTCCAGTGGAATGCCTGAGGCCTAGTTCATGAGTAGGAGGAAGGGAAGGCAAGCTGCCTACTCAGGGTGGGGCCACCTCAGTTAATAATCCAGTTAATGATTTCTGTTTTGTTCTTATCAGGGAGGGCAAAGTCCGAGGGCAACAGCCAATCATCAGCCTAGCTTGGTGGTACCCAGTAGCCTCTGCTTCCAGCCCCCAACCCCCTGCCCCCCCACCAGAGCTGTAACCCTTTGAGAGTTGTCTGAGCAGGTCTCCCAGGGAGATGCCATTCTACCCAGAGTGGTCTGTCCCCAAATAGCCTTCTTGGCCCTGCCTAAGGCCTCAAAGGGTATTCTATTCAGTCTGGTATCCCAAGGCTGAGAAAAGGCCAAGGGACTGGTAACCAACTCTCCTGATTCCTGATATGATCCCAACCACTCCCAGAGAGTGGTTTTCTATGACAGCCTCGCCCCCCCCCCCCAGGCTCCTTTACATATACATGGATCGATCGATCAATCATGGTCTTCATTGGCAGGGAGCATTTCCTGCCTGCTCTGTGTTGTGTGGCTCTGTGATAGGTGTGGGGAAATAGGGATGAGTCAGACCCTCTATTATCTCTCCCCTCCTACCTGGCTCAGGGCCTAAAGGGTGGGCCTAGCCATCAGCTCACTACAGCTACTAGGGCTGGGACAGAAGTCTTGTGGGACTGGGGTGGGTAACTGAGTCCTCAGTAGAGTTGAAGGTGGGCTCCAGATGGACCCAAGAGGCCTCTTGTCTCTTCTTCAGGGAAGAGAATCTGGGGGGTTAAGAAAAGCTTACATAGAGCCAGGCGGTGGTGGTGCACACCTTTGATCCCAGCACTTGGGAAGCAGAGGCAGGTGGATTTCTAAGTTCAAGGCCAGCCTGGTCAACAGAGTGAGTTCCAGGACAGCCAGGGCTACACAGAGAAACCCTGTCTCGAAAAACCAAAAAAATAAAAATAAAAAATAAAAAGCTTACATGGGGTGCCTCCTTACCCACCCGCTCCTAGGTACATCACCAATGACAGAGAGGTGACAGAGACCATGGAGCTACTATCCCATCTCACAGTTATGCAGATGGTGGGTGGGGTCCTCCCTCCTGAGTAACTAGGTAGCCTCCACATGAGACTCCTGCCCTCTGGAATGGATGAAGGATGCTATCCCTCAGTGGTTGCTCCTCCTTGATGGCAAAGGAGAAAGCTGGAGACTGAAGTCAGCTTACACTACCACCCAGCTAACATTGTCTCTCAGAGCCTCAGTTTTGGCCCTTACTAGAAACGGGTCCATTCCCATCCTCCCTCCCTCCTCCCACCCAAAACTCTGTCTAGCTTGTGCATCCCATCATAAACCATGAATTGGTGTTTGTTAGTTGCCTAAAAATGGTCCAATTAGAAGCTCCTACTCTAAACTGGGTGGTGGTGGTGGTGGTGGTGGATGCCATTAATCGCACCAGCTCTTGGGAGACGAGGGCAGGTGAGTCTCTGTGAGTTTGAGGCCAGCCTGGTCTACAGAGTGAGTTCCAGGACAGCCAAGGATAAACAGAGAAAACCAGTCTAAAAGAAGGAGAAGAAGGAGAAGGGAGAGGAAGAGAAGGGGGAGTGGAAGAAGCAACGGCAGCTCCTACTGACTTACCCTAGCAGGAGAATAGGAAGGTAGCAGTCCAAGTTCACCCTTGTGTTCAAAAAGAGTGAAACTCGGGCCTCCTCCTCCAATCCTGGAGGCTTCCAAGGCCCGTGTCAGCCCCTAAACCCTCCACGGGTTATTCAAAACTTGCTGGAGACCCAATCCCTTCAGTATCCAAATTACTCCCCACATAAAACTGCTTTGGGGAACACCAGCTAGGCAACATGAATTGCTTGCCTCACCATCAGCACAGCCTCCACCCAGAATCCTCTGTTCATACAGAAGGCTCATCAGAGCTGGGGGCACCAATGGACACCTCTGCCACTGAGTTCTATGTGCCAGGTGAGAGAAAAAAAAAAAATCTCCGAGAGGCTCTGCTTAGGACCACACAGCTCTCAGTGTCCCAGCATGAATCAGCCGCTGAGGTCTTGGTCAAGTCCCGTGAAAATGACTTGGCTCTAAGAGGTCAAGGCCCCCACTCATTAGCAGAAGAGAAATATAGCATCCCTTATACCCAGTTACCTGCTGGGAGCCAGTGCATCCTGTCTGGAGGGTCCACTCTCTACAGGCCTGTGCCTTCCACTCTCTGGACGACTGGTGCCTATCTCCGGGGGATTAACTGGGCAGTCACGGGGACCTAGCTGTACCAGCCTCGAGGGGGACGCTCTGTCCCAGCCTCCCACCAAAGGCCCAAAGCGCCTTAGCCCCCAGTCTCACTATCCACCCAGAGCAGGGCAGGACATGCCCCTGCGTGCGGAGCTAGTAGGAGCGGCGACAGAAGAGACTCTTCTTTCGATTTCTCCTTCAGCAAGAGCCCAGAACCCAAACCATGGAGATTTCTACCCACTGCCTAGAGGGAATGGTTGAGGCCACGTGGGACTCTGGATGAGGACTTGAAGGTCGCCATTTGAGTGTGAGAGCATACACGGCCACCGGAGTCTGAGAAATGACTCATCGGCATCCATAACAAGGTTTCATACTGCCCAGGAGGGGCGCACTCATGTTTATGAGCACACCACTGCTCTAGGCTTGCTCCCTCAGGCCCCTCACCTTGCAGTGAGAACTTCCCTCTCACCACCCAGAGGGTTCCCTGCCAAGGCCTTCCCCTCTCAGACAGCCTTAAGGACTCGAACCAGGTGTCCACCCACCCTGCCCCTACTCCCAGGCTCTGGAAGACTGCTGAATCCTAGCCCTCCTAAGCAGGCCCCACACACCCCCCTACTCCCCACAGACATTCTTGAGTCTCCTCTTATCTCTCTGGAGGGAGCAGCACAGCCTCCCTGCCAGGCAGCTGCATGGCTAAGCTGTGGCGTCAGCCTTCCATCCACCCCCCCTCCTCAGGCTAGGAGGGAAAGTTTGGCTCAGAAGTGAGGAGCCCAGGCCAATTAGGCCCACCCCTGTGCCCAGAGCCCAGGTCGGGGTGGGGTAGGGGGGAGGGATACCTTCAGAAATCAAGGAGTCCTGGTTCATGGGTCACTAGGGGCACCAAGCAGACACTAGGCACCCCCAATCAGTACTTGAACCCAACATGGACCACTGACTTCTCTCCTCCGCTAGGGTCTTTACTCTCCAAGTCCCTGAGCACTCTTAACCTATTGCACAATGTTGGGAAGCTCCCAGAGAGCTCCTGGGACTGAGGGGTGCTGTCTAGCACCCTCAAATGGCATAGCTGTCTCAGACTTGATCACTGAATTTAGTCAAAGTCCAGCATTTTGAGGCCTCAAGATGTGTTTTGCCTCAGTGTTCAGCATCCTAGAGTGATGTTACCTGAGACTTGGGGCTGTACCCTCCTGAGCTACTCAGCAAGGAGGAGTGGACAAGAGTCCATTCTGCGGTTCCCCAAGTCACGGAAAGAGAAACAAATAAAGCCCTCCTCTCGCGTGGGGAAACCTCTCAGGAACTGGGCACTGGGCTTTAAACGTGGGTCTTGATTTTCTATCCTGCAACTCACAGTCCCAGCCTGGTATGTCTAGGGCAACAGGTTCTGCTCATGGATGCCTCTTCCAGTACTTAGGTGCAAGATGTTAGCTTAGGGACTAGGAAGAGGGTAAGGCAGGGAATAGGCTCTCAACTTATTGTGGGGATCGATACAAAAGGGGCTCAAGTGCCTGGCCTCATGCTCCAGTAAGGGTCTGAGAAACCCAGCAGGCTGGGAGATGTCAGCCTGCACTTCCCCTCCCCCTCCTACCCCAGTCCCTTCCCTCCTGAACCAAGCTTTCAGGGGGGAAGGGCAGGGGCTGTTCAGGAAAAGCTGAGGCGTTATTTAGACTAGGACCAGACTCTAAAATCGATGCGGGGGTGAGGAAAAATATATAATGGAGTGTACATAGATCCTACTGGAGAAGCTCAGGTCAAGGTGAGGGGGGCCAGGTCAGCTCTGGGTCAGGTGTGAGGGGAGGGACCCAACCCTGAGGGGCCTCATAGGGCTGGTGGGGTGCCATTTACAGCATTGGAAGTCTCCTAGGGCAGAGGTAGCTGGTGGCAGAGATGTCAGCCAGCTTCAAGGGGGTTCCATCTCTAGGAAAGCACACTAAAGAGAGAGTCCTGCCCCAGGCAAGGAAGTAGCAGCTGCTTAAAGGAGAATTTCAGCCTTAGTGGAGGAAGCAGCATTGCCCAAGACAGGTGACCGTCTCCAAGGATGTCTCAGGCTCCAGGAAGCACAGTCAGGAGGTCCCTGCTCTGAGAAGGTAGGCTAGGCTCTGGGGTCCCAGCCTTAAGGGAAAAGCGAAGTCCCGGGATAGATGGAGTAGGAGGCTGGCATGGATGGAGTAGAGCGTCCTCAGACTAGATAAGTGTGCTGAGGACTAGAGTAACACCATTCAGGGAGACTGCAGGACCCGAAAGGCTTCGAGGTGGGCCGAGCACGGAAGGGAACCCATCCCCAAGGAAGTTGAGTGTTGGAGGCCGATTGGGGAAACCCAAGTCCAACGGGCGTAGGCAGACACCTCCTAGAGACTCCCAATCTCGAAGCCATTCACCTCGCTGTTGACAGTCTGGAGTAGAGTCCCTGCCCAAAGGGAGGCTTTCTGGGGCGTCCTTGCATGGTGGGAACCCCACGGGGCTCCTGTCCTCAGGAGAGACCGGCCGGCCTTATCCCAGAACAGGAGGTAGATAGCCCAGCCAGCCCCGCGGTCTCTCACCTTCGAAGAAGCGCTGCAGCGCTTCGGTCTCGTCCACCACCTCCATGGCCCGGCGCGTGCGCTCCGGCCGCAGCCCCGCTACAGCCCGGCCCGGGGGCGCGGCATCGCCGGCGCGGCCCGCGCGACAGTCCCGGCTGGGCTCCCAGTGCAGTCCGGCCAGGCTCTCCTTACGCTCGCTACCCGCACGCAGCCCTAGCCCGGCCTCCGCGCCCCGCGCCCCGCCCGCCGCCCTCAGCGCCCTCTGGCGGTACGCCCAGAGCCGCAACCTCGGGTAGCAGGGCGCCGCGTCGCCTGCAGGGGGCGATGGACGCGGCGGTGGGGTCCTGGGTACTGCCCTGCCTTAAAGTCGGTGGGGTCAGTCGCTTTTCACTCTTTTCTGGGATAGATAGGGTTCCAGATTACAAATTTGAGGATTTTCAGAACTAGATCTCAGAGATAGTTCCTACTCCTTTCGGTACTCAACCCTATCCCAGAGAGAGCGATGTGCAGGCACCAAAGGAATGTTTGGATTGTGCTAGGCCTGCACAGAGTACCCTATAGGTGTTAACCTCTGTTAATCCCGGCAGGTCTTTGTTAAGGAGGAACATACCCCTAGCCCAATGCACACCAAATCTATGTAGCCCTGGCTGTTCTGAAACTCAGAGAGATCCCCCTTCGTCTGCCTCCCTAGTGCTGAGATTAAAGGCATTTGCCATCTTGCCCAGCTATCTGGAAGGAACTATTATAATTTGCATTTACAGACAAGGAAACTGAGGCTTAATGAGTGCCGGTCTAGGGAAGTGCTTCTATATAGAACTTTCCAGATTGATGGAAACACTCTTAGGTGTCGTCATTAGCCACAGTGGCAGCCAAGCATCTGAAATATGGCCCTGGGGACTGAGCACCTGACTTTTCAGCTTTGTTTTATTTTAATTATTTTGTGCTTAATTGATTATGTATGACCATGGTAGTATTAGGCAGTACAGTTCAAGGTCAATAGGGTTCAGAATTTAATGGGAGTCACTTTTTATTTTTTCCTTAAGACAGGGTTTCTCTGTGTAGCCTTGGCTGTCCTGGAACTCACTCTGTAGGCCAGGCTGGCCATGAACTCAGAGATCTGCCTGCCTCTGCCTCCTGTGTGGGCATTAAAGGTGTGCGCTACTCCCACTGAGTAAGAGTCACACTCTTACTCCCTGCTGCCCTACCTGATGTTTAATCTGAAATCACTTAGGGATGAGTCTATTCCGTCTCCTGTTTTGACTCCCACCTTCATCCTCCCCCATTACGCTGCATCTTTCCTAATGATTCCTTTGCAGTCCTCCCAAATAATTCTTTTTGTTTGTTTGTTTGTTTTGTTTTGTTTTTTGTTTTTTGAGACAGGGTTTCTCTGTGTAGCCCTGGCTGTCCTGAAACTCACTCTGTAGACCAGGCTGGCCTCCAACTCAGAAATCTGCCTGCCTCTGCCTCCCAAGTGCTGGGATTAAAGGCGTGCGCCACCACTGCCCAGCCCAAATAATTCTTTATGAAGCAGAAATCAGATCATACCATGCCTTTGATAAAAGCAGTGGTTTCCCTTGCACTCCGACATCTAAACCTCTTGCCCTGGTTTCTCAGACCTTGTCTCATCTCTCTCTACTTGAAACAATGACCTCAGCTTCAACTGCTTTCTCTGTGGCTCACTAAACCATTGCTACCAAGACCTTCTGTCATCACCCAAGCATGCCAGGCCCACGTCTGCCACAGGGCCATGGCACGTGCTGCTAGTTCCCAAACGGTTAGTTCTTCTCAGCCACTAATCCTCAGTGCACATATCGATATTCTTTCCAAAGCAGTTTATTCCACCTCAGCCTGTCTCACCTTCATAGGAACGTAGCTTTGCATGTAGTTTCCACTAGTCTCCTCTTGAGGAAGGTCTATGAGGGCACTGCTATAACTTCAACACCAAAAAAAAACCCCACCACCTCTCAAACAGTAGGTGCTCAAAAAGTACAGGTTGAATGTATGGAGAATGGCATCTGCAAACTTCAGAACCCTAGATCTCAGATTCTAGAATCCCAGACCCAGTAAATCATCACACTACAGAATGGTTCAGTGCGCAACCTCAGAGAACCCTTAGACATAGCAAGTGAGAATCAGAAAGCTTTACCCTGCTGTACCACTGTCTGGGAAAGATGAAACTGAGCAGCCTGCTGTGACATGGGGGTGGGGGGGGGACACACCTCTACAGTGGCTGCCAAACTAAGGTGGGGCACAAGCCCATATTTGCAGGTAGTCGAGTGAGACTACATGAGCTCTCCTATCCTCCCATCTGCCTCCTTTCTTCTCAGTGGCCAGCATGGGGGAAGGGCAGCCAGAGCCTGAGCTCCAGATGTGGCCCAGTCAGCAGGCTTGCGGTGGCCCTCTGAGGAGGGCTTGGGGGAGGGGATGCCTAGGCTGGCGGGTGCCTCACAATGAGGTTTTGTCCCTCTGGGGGCGGTTCTCAGAGCTGCCTCTCTTAGGTATATAGAGTGGGATTTTGCTGGAGGCCCAGCTGTAGGCACTGACCACAGCTCCCTCTTCCAGCCGGAGACCCCACTGAGTGGGGGAGGGGGCTACACTGAGCCATCCATTCTTTTCCAGCTCATGCATCCAGAGGTTTGTCTCCTCTGCAGACTCCCCTAAGACAATTGTTATTCTGCACTCCAGCCCCTCCTCCAACCAGGGTCAGGCCTGCCTACAGGCAATGTGAATACACAGTCATACCATGCAACTTTCAAAGATGAGTTTATTTCCTTAGTTGCCTGGGACCACTAGAGAAATGACATCTCTTTGAGACCCCAACTACCCAAAGATCTTTGCTCTGTTCTTTACACCCGAGTTCCGTGCCTAAATGTCTACTGTCTAAGGGTGGGCTGGTGACCTCAGCAGTCATCTTGTCAGCTCATCAGGGGCTGGGACTGGGGAGATCCACCATAGTATTTTGATGATGAACACCTTAAAATCCAGGGTAGTCCTGAGGTTAGTTAGACCAGGCAGGATGCAGGTCCCTCTTAATCTCAAGGGAGCTGGCCCAACTCAGAGAACTCAGGCCCCGCCAACACCCCTATTCCACTAGACCACAGGACAGTCATACCCAGGGCCTCTCATGTCTGGAGACTCAGGTGAAGGAAGAGGCTTGGACACCATGATGAAGTTGGGATTCAAGCACAGGTGGGCCTACCCCACAGCAGGGAGGTGCTGGGGCTGGTAAAGGAGCCTAGGGAGACTTTATCATCTGTGGAGATGGTTGCCATCTGCTCTATGACTCTGGGCAAGCCACAGTGTCTCTCTGGTCATTTGCTCTGCTTCTCCTCCATTAGGGCCAGGATCATTTGCAGACTGGTGAGAGGAAAAACCACTGTTAGGTAAGGGTAGCCGGCTGGGAGGACGAATCTCTGGATTTGGTCCTACATCTATCTGTCTGGACCTCTGGTATAATCTAGAGCAGGCTGTTTCCTCTGCTGTTCAGAGGTTGCCAGAAGGAAACAGCCTTCAAGGTTCAAGAGCGATAGATAGCTCTTCATCGTATGGACTCATACTAAACTTGGGGGCAGGAGTGGGAAGGAGTTGGAGTCAAGGCTTTCTTCTCATAAGAATGTATGAACCAGGGCATCTACCCCAGGCTCTATGGGCCATAGTGGGACTAATTGGAGAAACAGTGCCCCCTGCTGTGTGGAAGATTCAGGGCCTGAGGTTGACAGGATGTTCAACACTGCCTGTCTACCCTCTCCTGTCAATTCCCAGCCTTGATGCTCTGGATCCAGACTGGGCTGGGGTCTTTGTGGCTGCCCAAATGTTTACACTCCCCCAGAGAAGCCAGTAATAGAACTTGTGGCTTCACACTTCAATGCTACCCCTCTGGGATCCCCATTCCTGCCCTAGCTCACAGCATGGGGTAGGAGGCAGAAGGGTGGGTGGGCATGACGAAGCCTGGTATTCCAATTGCTGTTTCAGCATCTGGGGTGGGTTACCTACCTTCGAGTCTCAGAGCTCTCCATGAGGGCAAAGGGACCACATGCTTCAAGGGCACAAAACCTTCCCCAAACATCTCACATAGGCAGGACTCAACAGGTGGCTGCTTTCACACACATGGGGACTTCTGTCCATTTGATAGAACTCTGCTGTCTTGGGCCTGGACACTGACATGGCAGGGAGCCAGTGAAAAACACAGGGCCCTCCCTAATCTAGTGAGCCACATCTGTGTTTTATTTTTAAGTTTGTTATGTTTATGTATTTATTTGTGGGGAGGTGGTGCATGCGCTGATGTGGAGATCAAAGGGCAGTCTCTCTCCTGGGAATCACTTCTCACCTACCATATGACTTCTGGGAATCAATCTCAGGTGGTCCAGCTTAATGACAAGTGCCTTGACTTACCTGCTAAGCCATCTTGCTGGCCTAGCACTTACATGTTAACAAAACTCTGGGAGCACAAAAGGCTTGGTCCTCAAGTCTTCCCTTATGCCTTCTGGCTCTTCTAGGAAATGGACTCTGAGGTCCACATTCCCTTACCCTGCTGCCTCCCTCCCCAGCTGAGGCAGAGACCACAGGAGGCAGAGGTGTGCTTCTACATTCAGTTTATACACAGCTCTATACAATATACAGAAAACTTTATATACAGATATATTCATAGAATAAGCTATATTAATTTGTCTCTTCTTTTTACAGCAATATTAGTGTGGATCTTTCACACATTAGGTACAAAAAGGTCATGGGAGAATGGCACGTGGAGTGCAGAGGGTTCATGGGGGCCTGGCTGTTCGCTACTAGTTGCATATGGAAGTCACCCAGATCCCTGGGAGGACAGGCCAGCGCACTGCTGGGAGAGCTTGTGCTGCGGGTCTGGGGACAGTGTGGGGGGTCAATCTGAACTGGAATGAAGGGGGTGGCTCAGACCCCCCCAGATGTGGCATGGAGTGAAGGGAGCGTGCATCAGGCCCACCCTTCTAGGGTCAGGCAGGGTGGGGACGGAGAGGAGTGGGCTGGCCCTTTGTGTCTAGGGCTGAGTCCAAGCCTGCCCCAGCTCCAAGCCTGTAACATAGTATGGCTACAGCCTTGGGGGTGGGGGGTATGTCCCTGATGGCTCAGTCCTGGGCGTAGGGGCACACCCTAGAGGGACTCCCCCAGACCTACCCTGACAGAGGAAAAGAGTTAAAAGGCCAGATCCACAGCTCTCCTTGTGTCGGCTGGGGTACTTGCTGGGTTACTCCTCTGATTTTAAAATTTTTGTATAATATTTGAGTTCTAAGAACCAGTGATTTTTATCTTACTTCTGTGCTAGGCTGAGGCACTGCCTCGGCAGGGGACAGGGTGACCAGGAGTCTGTTGGGGGTGGGGGAGTCACAGAGTAAGGGGGAGACCCAGCTCCCAGTCTCTGTCCTCACCTGTTAGGGCGGATAGCTAGCTATCCAGGCCACCAGAGCTGTGGGGTTGGAGTTGGGACTCAGGCCCAGATACCAGGGATCATGAGGTGGTCAGGGGAACCTAGGCAGCCCGGAGAGGCTGGGAGTGGGGCTAGAGTGGAAGGGACCATGCTTCCAAGGAGACAAGGGCACAAGGGTGGACAGCTGCTTGCCTGCACACCCCAGTGACTGGCTTGTCCCAAGGCTTCACTTCACAGGCTATATTCTTGGCAGGTTAGGAGCAGGAGGCAGGCAACGTGCAGAAGGCGGGCAGCCCTCTGCAGCCCCTTTCCTCAGGAGTGGTGCACATTCATGCACATGCACACACACACCTGACACTACCATGCACAACCTCCCCCTCCCCTTCCCCCAGCCTGGGGAAAGGGCTGGGTTCCTACCTCCCGAACTGCTTCTCCAAAGCATAGGAAAACCTATGAAGGCCTCAGGCTAACTTGGGACAGCCCCTGAGTCCCGGGCCCCTCCCCTTGGCAGTGGGCAGGGGTTTCCAGCTAGGTCCCAGAATTCTCTACTCTTGGCCCTTCTTCTTATGGGCCAGACACAGTGGGAGTTGGAGCCCAGACCCAGAAAGGAGCTAGGCAGCCAGGAGAGCAAGAGGGCAGAGGCATGTTTGGTTTCAGACCCCAGGGCCCAGAGCTGCCTAGGCATGGTGGGGTGATAGAAGGGGTCAGGCAGGACACCAAGGAGACAGGGCTTTGGATGCCTTCTTCCCAGGGCCCTGACTCTGCAGCCAGAGGTGATGCCACAGGAGTGTCCACCACCCTTTGAATGGCCAGAGTCCTAGGGTTAGAAGGTGAGCCAGGAAGCCAGGGAGTGGCAGGTAGGCAGGCAGGCCCAGTGGCCAGGACCCATGAAGATAAGGGGCACCAGGCAAAGAAGGGGCATCCCTGACCTCACCTCCTTTCAGGGCCCCTCTGGTCCTTAGGTCCCACTCAGAGGGACAACTAAACACATGATTGGGAGTTGGGGCTTACGAGCCCAGGATACAACCTGAGCCAAGCCCAGCAGATTCTGTAAACATATACAGCACTGCGGGCCACCTTGGTGGGGATCACCCCAGGGGGCTGGCCAGCAGGCACCAGATCTGGGGGAGAGTGGCCAGGGCAAGGTGCCAACTTGAACTACATGTGAGAATATGGGGGTGGGGGGACTGCTTTCTGCCTCGGCTCTGGGAGAGTAGCTGGAGGGCAGTGACAGGAAGCTAGCTTGCCTAGTGCCATTCCCAGAACAGAGACACCATGCTGCTCACATAGAGGAGTCAGGCTGAGGGCTGAGGATTGGCCATCCAACCTGAAATCTCCTCCCTGTTACCAAAGCCACCCCTGCTTTTCCCAGACATCTTGGTTCTGGGGGTCCTAGGCTGAGGTAGGGATGCGGACCCCCTGCTCAGCAGCAGTGCTCCAGGGCCTGAGACCATTTGGCCTCTGGGAGCCTCTTCCCAAAGCTACTGGGCCCCGAGTGGCCTTCAGGTACCCACAGGGCCTTGAGTCCTGGTTGGGGAGGAGCTGGCGGCCACAGCCAAGTGCTAGCGTGCTGAGATGACCAGGTCATCCTGCTTGGTAGGGCTTGCCCCATGGCCTGTGGGGGTGGAAGTCCGGATCTTGTCTGTGGCCAGACACTCCTGGCTGCTGAGGCCCGTGGGTGTCAGGTCCATGAGCTCCCCTGAGGAGCTGAGTGGGAAGGAGGGTGAGAGCGAGATGCCAGAGGAGGGTTCAGCAGATCCTGCAAAGAGCCTGGGGGGCTTGGGTACCAGGTTGGGCTCAAATTGAGCCCGAAGCAAGATTTCCTGTTGGCTGGGGGACTTGGGGCCCTCAGTGTAGTCACTAGTGGGGCTCTCAGGCACCATCATGCAGTAGAGGTCCTGGAAGGAGCTGCTCTTGCTGTCCAGGTTGAAGAGGCTGTCAATGAACTCCGCGAATTCTAGCACCTGAGGGCTGGGCGAGTCCCCCAGGCGCCCATTATGCAGTGCCAGCTCTCCCCGGGGGGCCACCCCACCACCCTCACTGCCGCCAGCTGCCTCCTCCTCTTCATTGGTTGCACTTGGTGGTCGCTCAGGAGTCACACCCCCACTGCCTAGAGCTGCCTCCAGGGGTTGGGTGTCCTGTGAGTGCTTGGACAGACTGTCAGCGGCCAGCAGCTCTGTGCGTGAGCTGAGGGATGGGTTCTCCTCTGGAATGGCTGGGTCAATGTAAAACAGGTGGCCCTCATCACGCTCCAGTACTGCATGGAGGCTGGGTGAGCCTCTGATGCTGCGGAAGCCTGAGGAGCGGCGGGAGTCGAAGCTGTACAGTGATTCAGTGTCTGAGAGGCTCTCCATAGTGGCCAGGGGTGCCCGCCGGGACTGCAGCTCCGCTGCCAGTCGTTCCTGGGTGGACAGCAGCAACAGCTCTACAGGGTCTTGTCGGGCCGCTGATGCAGCAGCCACTGGGGACAGCAGCCGCCCCTCAGAGAAGCCCTCCAGACTCATCTCAGACTGAGACTTGCTCCTACAGAGGATGAGCATAAGAGGAGGATAAGAGTCAAACGCCAGATGAGACTTCCCTACTTCCCAGGCTAGAAGGAAAAGGAGTCAAGGACAGAACTGTTGAATAGTTTGGGACAGGGAATCCTGACTTTTGAAAACTAGCTCAGCATCTGGAGAGATGGCTCAGAGCTGTAGAAAGCACTAGATGCTCTTCTAGAGGACTTGAGTTTCTTTCCCAGGACTAACATGGTGGCTTACAACCATTTGTGACTCCAGTTCCAGGAGAGCCAACATCCTCTTCTGACTTCCAAGGTCACCAGGCATGCACAAGAAGTACAAGCATACATGCAGGCAAAACACCCATACACATGAAAAATAAAATTAAAAATAAATAAAAATAAGGGTTGGAGACATGGCCCAGAGGTTACAAGGGCTTCCTGTTCAGTCCTGGGCACATGAGCTCAGATCCCACATTCACGTCAGGCTGCTCACAACCCCCAGCAGCTGTAGTGCTAGGGAATTCAAATGCCCTCTTCTGGTCTCTACAGATTCACTCGTGTGTGTGTGTGTGTGTGTGTGTGTGTGTGTGTGTGAGTGTGTGCAAATGCACAGATAAATAAAAATAAATCTAAAATAAAATGAAGTAAAACCAACTCATAAGCTAAGGTAGAAACAAAAGACAGAAGCTAGATGGACAGATATGGGGTCCCTAAAAGGCTTAAAACCCCCACCAAGAGCATTAAAATCCCTAGAGGACTCAGGGTTCTATACATCCATACCTATCATAGTACTAACAGGAGATTTAGGCATCAAGAGATTGGATGCTCTGGCTCAGTCATGAGGCTACAGTGAATGAGAGAAAGAGGGAAGGACAGAGAGACAAGGAAAGAAGGAGAACAAGGAGGAAGAAAAGAGGGCTTCTGGCACTAACTCTCAGGCCAGCACCTTCCAGTGCCTCATCTATCCCTTCCTCATCCCAGGTTCCCTACATCTTCCACAACACAGCCCCACGCTGGACAGCAGCAGCAAACTCGGAAGCCCCTTGATCTGTTGGGAAGAGAGGAAGAGTTGGGAAGTGGGTGGTTGCCTCGTGAACAATGGTCAGGGACAGACACTGGGCTCTTCAGGAAACACGCAGCCTCCATAGGAAATACACAAGGAGAAGTGTGGGGGTCCCCTACCAAGCAGTGATACCACCCCATGCCCCCAGTTCTCAGCAGCTGGACGCAGGGCCTGGGAGTCAGGGTCCTGGCTAAGCAAGGCAACCTTCCCCTGGAAGAGCCTCTACTCTAGAACCTGTGATGTTATGTGTGTCCACACATCTGTGAGTGCATGTGGGTACTTTAGTCTGCACAGGAACAGCCATTTACATGTCTACCTGTCCACATGTGACCATAGCTATGTGTGTTCTGCCTGCCTCGGTGTGTGTCCTATGTGGAGTATCCTGTATACTAAGTAAAGCTTGTCAGAAACTCTAATATATATATGTACAGTTGTGTAAACACCTGGGTATATACCTGTTGGATCAAAGTGGGAATGGGAAAATTAGTGTTTGGGTCTGATGTATGTAGGTCTCTGTGTGCTTTGAAATCTCCTATCCTACCTGGGAAATCCTGAGACCCTGATGGCAAGGTGAGAGACAACTGTGGCAGAGTGAGGCCCTGAGCAGAGATTGGCTTCTGCACTGAGCACAAGGACACAGCTTTGGGAATATGCATGGGCCCAAGAGGCACAGAGAACACATGCGTGTACACATACACAACTACTCAGACTCTGAACCCACACTCCCTTGGGGTAGAGTGGGGATGCAAGACACACCTGACACTGCTGTTGCGATGCTCTGTGGCAGGCAGCTCCAGGGCCAAGCCCGTGGGCAGAGGTGGCCCCGTGGGCAGCGGCTGCTGCTGGAAGATGAGCTCAGGAGTGAGGTCTACCTCAGTGGGGCTCACCATGACCTTTGCAGCAGACAGCAGCGCTGTCTTTCCCTTGTTGTAATTCTCCAGCACCTGGGAACAGGACACGGGGACCTGGTGGTAGAGGGGGTGGCCAGCCCAGCCCAAACAGTCTGATGGTTCACTGGGTCCCCTTGTCACCTCATGGAAGGCCAGGCACTTGCCATGGGATGCTTGTTTTTAGAGAAGCCAAGTTGGAGCACTCTCCTCTTCAGTCCTTCAGGGGCCCATGAAAGTAGATGCTGTCCCCACTAGACTATGTATCTGGTAATGGCCAGATGGCCTTTAGGGCCTCTCAATTCAGTCTTTCTCGAAGATAGGCCCCTATGAATCTTCTAAATTCCCTCCTCTCTACCATGGGGCAACATGGCATGTAGAGAGAGCCAAGAGTGTGGAGTGATAAGACTGCAGGTCTTTCTTATTACCAGGGCTGAGCTGGGGACTGTGGTTGGGCTGGTGAGCATCTGAGTCTCTGGTCCCATCTTTCAGAAGGGATCCGGGACTCAATCTAAGGGCACCCGCTGGCCCTGTCTGCACTCACCTTATTGAGCCCCTCCATGACCACGTAGGGCAGGTGCTCATGCAGCATGGCTGGTGAGATGATAACCTCATTAAAGGCTTTGTTGTCGCCCCAGATGGCAAAGTATGTGGGCTCCTCCTGCTCGCAGCAGCTGGACATGGTAAGGGAGAAAGAGGTCAGGAGGCTCAGCTCCACACTTGCTTAGGGATCTACATGCTGGATTTGGAGCCCCCTACTCCACTCCCCATCTACTCTAGGCAGCAGGTGTGTGTTCCCAGGCCAGGCTATGAAAGGTTGACCTGAAGTCTCAGCTACAGTCCCTACAAGGCCTCCCATCTGCTTTTGGTCTAGGCTACCTCTGCTATCTCTGGGGAGGGCTCAGCTCCCCAGCTTTCTGTCAGGAGGGACAGCCTGTGTTAAGAAAGAGAGCCCAGGGCCCAAGGCTCCTCGAGTATAAAGCCAGAGAGGTCTACCTACTAGCACGCTGTTCTTGTTCCTGCCTTGGTCCCCTTCTTGGCCAAATGTGTGGCCCCTGCCAATTAACCCAGGGACACTGAGGTATGAGCTGGCTCAGAGCCAGGAGGCTGCAACAGGTCATCTACTCCTAAATGCACCAAGAGAGGGGTTGCTGCAGCCTTGGGAGACACCAGTGAAGGGCTGAGAGTGGGTGCAGGTCAGAGGTGGGACAGGACTCAGTTTGACCCAGCCGAACCTGCCAGGCCTGGCTATCTTTGGGTCAGGTCCCTGCTCCTGCACCTTATGAATATCTGGCCCCGACCCTGTGCAGGGCAGACGCTGCTTCCGAGAACTAGGCTCCTTTGGGGAAACACGGAATCATAAATTTCTCCTGGAGACAGCTGTGGACCGAGTCTTTGGTTTCCTTTCCATGGCTAGAAGCTGGGGCAACTTCTCTATGAGGGGGGCGGGGTCCTGGACTGTTGTCTCTATCTCTGCCCAGTTGTGAGTGGCTAACTGACCAGAGGCTGGTCCAGCTCTCAGCAGCCCCTTCCCTGAACCCACACCTACAGGAGTGGCCCAGAGCCTCATCAGCACCTACCAGCACTGTTCAGCAGGATGGTTATGGACCACGTGGATGATGCGGCCAGGTGGGTAGAGTGGGGTGCTAGCCGAAAGGGCGATGGTCAAATCACTGGGGTGTGTCCAGAGCCGTGTGCTGGCCAGAGCGGTCACCTCCACCTGATCCTCAGGCAGCTCTGACTTGGGGATACACTTGGTGGCCCCCACGATGATCCGCCACTGTATAGGGCCATGGAGAGTGGGGACAGAGCTGAGCAGCTCTGGCTAGGTGGGTAGGATCAGGGGTGCTTGCAAGGAAGGGCTTAACAGATGAGAGGAGGGCTGGTGGTGGGGACAGTGGCTGGAGCGTTAAAGCTATGTGCCCACCTGAAGAAGTAGTGGCTGAGGTGTACAGTGGCCAGATGGTCACTAAGATGCCAAAGACAGGTGACACAGAATTGTTGCATTTCAGAGCTGGCGAGGGCTTGGAAGACTAGCCAAGCCCTCATCTAGTGGGTAGGAGACATACCTGGTGAGGGGAGGGATCTGCTCTACGTCACTGTGCGAGGCAGATGTGGGGCAGGCCTCAAGACCCGGTTGGACCTTCTGGGTGATATACCTGGGCCTAGCTCTGTGAGAAGCAAACACGGCTTCCAAGGACTTAGGCTTTCAGGAGGACAGTCTCAGAAAGCTATGCCGACCCAGGGGCACCTGCCACCTGAGCCAGGGTCCTTTCCACCAGGCACCAAGGCTAGGAAGACAGCAGAGGAGGGTGTGGACCCACCTCGGGGGTGGGGAGATAGCTCATGGAGCACCCACTGATTGAAAAGGGCCTCCTACATTTGGCCTACTCCTGGATGCCTGGCCACAATACTTTGTCTCGCTTCACCCCACCTGCCTGACAGTGAAGTTCTCTGCATAGAAAGGGCTCCCCAGGAATTTCCAAGACCTGGTATGTGTTAGGACAAGCTGGCTCTCTCCTGGTGCCAGCAGAATAGCAGAACAAACTGAGCCAAGCCCTCCACATGGGGCAGCAGACTTCCTCGAGTCTGAGCAACTTCAACAGGTTTTTCCCTGCCTGCTCAAAGCGCCATGCCTCAGGGATTGCCTTTCTCACACCAGCTATGTGTGGGAGAAGCACCTGAGTGCCAGTTATGACACCAGGACAGCTTAGTTTGTAAGCAAAGTTCCTTCCACACTTAGCCCCAGTCTTCTCACAGTTGAGCCTGATAGCCCGAATCATCCATAACAGCTGTGACCTCTTGCCCTTTGTCCCTGGGACCAGTGGGGAACAACAAGAGGGACGGCCAGGACTTCCCAGTGGTTATGGAGCTAGTGGGAGCTCACTTTAGGCTTGGTGCTTCGCTGCAGGACATCCAGAAGCTGCCGACGGAAACCTTCCAACTGGGAAAGGCCGATCCTGTGGAAGGGGATGGGCATCAGGCAGGACCAGTCACTGACTAGGAAAAGAAGATGAGGGGGGCACCTGGAGCCCAGGGACAAAATGACAAGTCCACCTGGGCCATTATGTAGAGGAAGCATGCAAGTCAGAGAGGGCACTCAGGAAGGTATGGCATCTGCGCTCTGCCTCCTCATCACAGGGCCACTAAGAATGGGAAGGGGGCACTAGACTCCTTAGGAAGAGGGTGAGGGGGCTGAGTGAGAGATATGAGTGCTGAGGAGTGGGTGAGACCTTGCTAAGAGACTGCAGTGAGAGAGATGAACTTACCTGGGAACAAGGTCTTTGCCCAGAACCACAGCAGTCACAAACTCTTTGGAGTACTCCATGGCATCCTCACTACAAGAGAAGTCAAGGGAAGGGGCTCAAGCCCAGAGCAGGCACCTGGGTCAAGGCTTTCCAGGGAGCTCACAGTGCCAGGCTGTGCTTCAACTTCCGCCCTTCCTGCCTGTGTTTTACAAGACTTCGGGGGCGAGGTCCACCTGGCATGCTAAAAGCCCCCATCCAACTACCACAGTGCTGTCCTATGCCATTCCCGGGCATGCTGTATCAGAAACTGGGCTGCCCAGTCCAGACATCAGCTCCCAGTCCTGGCCAGCCCAAGTCAGCCCTTGGCTCTCAGGGATCCTGGTTGCTCCAGCCAGCTCTGAGGCCCCAAGCTGCTTACCTCAGCAGGCCTCCTGGCGGGGAGTAGGCGAAGCACTTGAGGGTCGGGTACTGGGGGCGCAGGAGGAAGGAGAGGATGGCAGCTGTGCCTGCTCCCAAGGAGTGGCCTACCACAATCAGGCCATAGTGTTTGGTTCCACGGCCCTGGGGGACCAAGAGATGCCTGAGAGCCCTCCCCCAGTTTCCCAGCTGACACTGGGAGGACAAGAGGTCTTCTCAGAGCCCTGGGGTCATGCTGTCCAGCATGGATGCTAAGGCTGAGGGAGAGTCAAGTTAGGTTCTTACAGAGCAAAGGCTTAGTGAGACTGTTTTCACAGACTCCTACTTATCTGCTAAAGCCTTGCTCAGAAATTCCCTCCTCGAGGAAGCCCTGACTTTTCCAGAAACAGCTCCCTCTGTCCTAGGCATTGCCCTCACCCTGTGACCACTCTGATGATTACAGTTATAATAATTTGGTTAGCTGTCCTTATTCCTCCATCCTAACCGCTAGCCTACTGTGTGAGGCCTGGGAATGTGGGGCTGGCAGCATCCTAAGGAGTTACCAATATAGGGCTAACTCAAGACACCTCAGGGACAGCCTTTTCCCTACTTGTAGCTGTTTTTGTCACTAGTCTGTAAAATTTCTTGTAACAAGTGATCCTGACCACAAAGCTGGCAGAGTTCATACTTGGTAACCGGGGTGCAGACTCTGGAGAAAGGATATGTTGAGGAATGGGGCCTGGGAGGTAGGAGGGGCAGGGTGGAGTCTGCTAGAAGGAGCTGGGAATGTGGGAGGGAGGGACAGCAGCTAGTGTTTGGGGAAGGGGGTGCCATCATTCACCCCTCCTCCTCATGCTGGGATGTCATGGAAAACTCACCAGGTCTCGCCCAAAGGCCTGGGACAGGACCATCTCCTGCTCCAGCTTCTTCTTGATGTACTCAGCTGAGAGTACCATGCCCTAGGTAGGAGGGACAGAGTAGGGTTGTTGGGACGCCCCGGGGACCAGACTAGCCAGTAATCTCAGCCAGTGCCCCTTCCATCCCTCAACAGAAAATGAAGGTTCAGAGGGATGGCTGCCTGATACAAACTGGAGTGACATCTCCCCAGCTGCCTGCCAGATGCTTCTAGGGACAGCCCCTAGCTCCCTAGGCCTTAGTGGGCAGGCAGACTAAACCACACCCTACTGCCTGACCTCTGACAAGGGAAGATCCCCCTGCTAACCGCAGGCACCGGAGTGCTGTCAAGCATGGGAGCAAAGGTGAGGGGACCTCAGGGGGTTGAGGCTGGTACCTTGTGGCCCAACCAGGTGCCTCGGTGTCCCTCCACAGGGAGGCGCTCAGCATCACCTGTCAGGTCAGTCAGGGCATCCTTGGGGAAAGAAAAAGGCAGGTAAGAGGTGTCTGAGGAGAACAGGCAAGGGCAGCCTGTGGAGTAGACACATGGGCAGCTTACCTTGGGGGACAGCGTTCCCCGGATACTGATCACCACTTTCTTCTTGTCATGGTCCACAGCTACGTAGAAGGGAGTTTCATAGACCTAGGAGTACCAGCTCATGAGCCTAAGTGACCCCAGAATGAGGCCAGACTGTGGTGATGAAACTCCCCATGGGCCACAGGATCCCTAAGACCCATCAACACCCTGGAGGTCACTGAAGATTCTTTGGTACTTGGCCCTTCCATTCCACTCGGCCTGAGGCAGACCTGTGCTCAGTTCAAATGGCTCACTGCCTCTCCCCAGTGCTGCCTGTCCCTTCCAGTTCCTAAAGGCTGGGCCTAGAGGCCCTAATACTGAATGACATTGGCATCTATTTCTCCACTTAGTCTCAAGTAGTGTGAATCTCAGGCACCAAAATGGAAGAGGCCATCTCTGGACTATATACTGGACATGATTGGAAACCAGAGCTAGCTCCACTGGCCTGAGGAGAGTCTTTGGTGGCTTCATCCCCAGTGGCCTCCAGAGGCCCTTGGGCCCCAGCCTGGCCCCTCACCGCGTCATGACAGGAGGTGTAGACAATGTCTACAGCAGTCATGTTCTCATCCAGGAAGTGACGGCGGATGGCGATTGCATTGCAGCCACAACAGTTGTCTTCCTCAATGGTGACCCCAGGGGCGAATCGGGGTCGTGCAGGGCAGAGACAGCACCTGGAATGGGGTGGCAGAAAGCTCAGGGCAGGCCAGCACCAGTGGGTGATTTTTTTCCTTCCCATCTTTTCTGGAAGTGGCTCTAGGTTAAGCTTCAGCCCCACTCTGTCTGCCTCCTTTAATCACCCTTGCGAAGCCCTGGTGTCCTTTTTTTCTTTTTTCTTTTTTTTGGTTTTTCGTGACAGGGTTTCTCTGTGTAGCCTGGCTGTCCTGGAACTCATTCTGTAGACCAGGCTGGCCTCAAACTCAGAAATCCACCTGCCTCTGTCTCCCAAGTGCTGGAATTAAAGGCATGCGCTACCACTGCCTGGCCTCTGGTGACTTTTGAGTGGTCAAACCATGAACCAGTTCCTCACACAGTCTCCTAACACTACTTGGTCCATGAATCCCCCCCTCTTGGCTGCAGACCACACTGCTCTTCTCTCTTCCCAGGCTGAGCCTCCTCTCCAGCTTGCCTTTCATTTTCAAGGTCCTGGGTCTAGCCTGGACCTCTCTCCTCTCTAGCAGCCTACTTCATGTGCTATCTGAAGTTCACTAAAGACAGTAGTAGACCCACTGCAGACCTGCAAAGGCACCTACTGGACTCCTACTTGGCATCTCCCCTTAGCTGTACTGATGGTGGCTGGAACCCCAGCCTGTTCCCTGACTCTCATACCAGCTCCTCCCAGTCACATTTAAACCCAAGCCTGCCCTTTGTCCTTTCCCATCCTTTGTCTGCAGACTGACCTCCTCTCCTTTGTCTACCTTTGCCCCCACACTACCAACTCCGTAGCACATGGAGGGACCCTGTGGCGGCACATCGAGCCACCGTCACGTTTCCTCTTAGGATCCCACAGAGATGCTCCCCTTCTCATCAGAAAGGTCTGAGTCCTTTCAGAGTCTGCCCCCATCTGGCCTCATCTGCCTGATCTCCACACCCCCCTCCCCATCTATACCAATCTTACCTTTCCTTCCTTTGCTGGAATAGCTCCCTCCCAGATTCTATGCACATTATCTCCCCCATACCCTTTAGTCTCCATCCAAATGTGACCCTACAGTGAGGTCTATTCTAGGTAGTAGACCTCTGACAGGGCCAGTCCTGACCTGATCCCTGGTCTAGCACTCAGCTATACGCCTCCATAACATCCATGTGCTCCACCGACCTACCCCAGAGTCCCTCATCTGTGTACACAGGGCAGGGTCTGCTCTGTGCTAGTCACAGATGTTTTCCCAATCACCAAGCCTGTCAGGCATACAGGACACTCCCCAGGGTAGATGAGCCAGGGCTAAACTGCTCACTCCACTGGGGATGGAGGTGGGGATGGAGAAAAAAAAATGCATCTGCTTCTCAGGCCACCAGAGGGAGCTAGCACCCAACAGACTGAGTACCGGGAGCTGGGGGCAAGTTTGACAGGGCTGCCAGCTGTCTTGAATTGACATTCAGTGTGAGGTGTTTGTCTTCTCAGAGCAGCGCCTGTGGGACTGTGACTTCCCAACAGGGAGAGGCCTCATCGAGAAGCCCCAGAGTCAAGCCAAGACTTGAGCTTGCCTGAGCTTTGGACCAGGGACTGCCCCGTACGTACATAGGATACAACACACAGGACACTCATCCCAGAGCTGTGCCTGGAGAAGCCACCATCAGGTCAAGTGGTGACAGGCTTGGCTCAAGGTCCTACCTCCAAGTCTTCAGGAAGTTCCCCTCTCCCCTCCGCCGAGCAGAAGGCTCAAATGAGGTAGGGGAGCAGCAGGACTCGGGTTCAAATCTTTCCTGCTATGTCATGTTCTGATTCTGTAACCATAGTCCAGATAAGCCCTGGCTTCCTCCTGTCAGCACTAGCTGCTGTTTCCCACAGCTGTTAGACCCCAGCCTGTCCCCTATGCCATGCCCCTTGTCCTGCTCCACTCTCCACACAAAAAAGGCCCCTACAAAGTGTGATGTGTCACCTACTGTGGCAGACCAAAGTTCAGGATCTGAGAGTCCACGGAAGTGACAAGCAGCAGGCAGATAGCAGATGCTAAGTACGGTGCCTAGCCATCTCTGTCTCCAATATCCCCATATTTTGTGGCTTTGTCTCCACCCAACCCTAGGTTCATTCTTCTAGAAGACCCGGACCTGACTGCACCCCGTTAAAGCTGAGGACTCTGTCCTCTTCCATTTTAGTACTGGCTCATGCAGGTGCCGACATTCCCACTCTCCCCAAAGCACCCAGAGCCCCGTAGCCAGAGGCTCTGTGATTTGGAACTGTCCTATGGGCTGACAGCATCTGCTGGAACCAGGGAAATGGGCTCCTGAGAAGTGCAGAGGGCTCACCTAAGCACAGGCTTAGTGGCTCCTGGCCCAGAGCTCATCTTGAGAATCTCTCCATGCAGACTCAGTGTCCCAGGATTGCAGGGGGAGGTGACAAGCATGTACATTTGGCAGAGATGGGAGGACCACACAGTGACCTGATCCTCTCTGATCAGTTGGCATTAGTGAGAACAAGGTCCCAAGAGCCACCAGCCTTCTCAAAGTGGAGGCACTGTGGAGCAGGCATGGATCCTGCCGCCTCTGGGAGGGGGCATGGAGAACAGAGGCACTGGCCCACTAGGTCAGCTTTTCTGGAACAGGAGCCCAGGGAACTGTCCTGCTTCTGCCTGTCATGGACTGAGGATGGAGACACCATAGAAGGACAGGGTCCCTCCAAAGCCCTTCTCTGGCCCACTTAAAAGCACAGAGCCCCACATTTCTTCCACAGGGGCAGGGCTGAGGGTGGAGCCAGCTTCGGGTCAGATCTGGGTCCAGGCCTTTTTTTCTCTACTCAGAACTTTGTACTAAAGTGTCTTCTTGGTGCATTTCTAGAGACCTCCATGGAGTGGGCCTACTTCCCAAGAAAATTCATTCTTCTAAACAGGCAGCACACAGCAGAGCAGCCAAGAGAAGGGAGATGTGGGCAGAAGGGAATGTCTGTAGGGGGCAGAGGAGGGCCCAAAGAAGAGAAGAAAACTAGCAGTGCAGACACTCAAAAACAGATGTATCAACATCCCATTTCACTGATGTAGAAAGTGAGGCTCACAGAAATGTACTGACTTACCCAAAGCAGCAACTGAAAGTCTGCCTGTATAATCCCAGTCCAGGGAGGAAGCAGGAGGAAGCCAGTGGCCCAGTGACAGTATGGAAGAGAGGAGGTAGGGGCAGGAAGGGGGTACCAGTTCACCACTGCACCCTCTCTCCAGCCTATGCTATATGCTAATGTGGCTGGGGGCTGGCTGAGTACTCACGAGCAGGACCGAGCCAGCTGGCAGAGACCACAGGTGGGCTTCCTCATCAGGTACATGGGCCAGCCATAGGCAGCTAGGGCAAAGAGCATGTAGTAGCAGACTTCTTTGTAGCGTAGCATCTCGTGCTGGAAGACAGGATGCAGAGGGTGGTGACTTCTGCCCTTCTTGCCTGCTACCTCAGCCACCACCAGTCCCTGAGGTGGGAGCCCGCCTACCTGCTCCAGTAGGGGACAGCTGCTGGGCCCCAAGGAGGAGCAGTCCCTCCAGACACTAATTACATTTGCCCAATTATCTCCCTATACCCAGGCCATACTCAGGAGATCTATCCTATCACTACTGTCTCAGAATTTATGATCTGGGGACAGAAAACAACTTGGAGCCCTGGTTTGTTTACCGGAGAAGGAAGGGAACATGGGGTGTGAGTGGCAGTCTCCCCCCACCCCACCCCCACCTCAGAAATCAGGCCCTGGGAACTAAACCCTGTGAAACCTTAGGGCCTGAGTCTGGGAGTGTCTATGGGCAATCAGATGAGCCATGCTAGGCATGGAAACTGGTCACCAAATGTGTTTGGTTCACTGATCTTCTCAGGCTAGACTCATAGAGTCCCAGGTTCCTTAGGCTGGGGTAGGCCGTCTCCCTGAGATTGGGATCATGTTAGAGAAAGGTGCCAGTCTGAAACC
The DNA here is from genome assembly GCF_008632895.1 of Mastomys coucha. Classification (NCBI taxonomy): domain Eukaryota; kingdom Metazoa; phylum Chordata; class Mammalia; order Rodentia; family Muridae; genus Mastomys; species Mastomys coucha. The sequence continues at coordinate 141,385,822 of NW_022196904.1, forward strand.
CAGGAGTCTGCCGCCCAACAGCTGCCCTCGATGGCTGGTATCGGTGCTACAAACTGTCCAGAGGCTGGGATGGTAGTGTCCCAGGAAAGCCTGTCAGTCAGTCCCCAGCCCCTGGGCACCAGGACTGGGGCACTTAGAGGGAATTAGTCACCTTGTAAAAGTTAAGGAGGGTGATTAGTCATCTTGTGAAGTGAAACAGGTAGGCCTCAATCAGCACCCTCTGCCTGCTCTTCAGGACCTCAGGAAGGAGCCAGTTGCTGCAGAGGCAATTACCCTGGGTGACAGGACAGGGAGGCGGGGCGCTGGTAGCCTCTGCCAGGTGGCAGGTGCAGACTCTGCACCTCCCCCCAGGGGGTGGGAAGAGCCAGCCAGGCAAGGCCTGAGTGAGTGGCAGGCAGCTGGCTAGGGGCATGGACTGGATATGTGTGTGGCTGGGAAAATGAAGTGATGTCTGCTCTGAGGAGACAGATGCCTGGGGCCTTTCTAAAGACACAGATTCCCAAGGGCCAAAACTTTTCCAGCCCTGTCTGATTTGGCACCAAGCTTCCATCACCTTGCCTGCCTGGATTTAAGATGGGTCAGTTCCTCTTACTGCAGCCCTGGGTGCAAGGTGTGCCTAGGGCATTTCATATCTGTCCTGAGGCTTTGAGGATGACAGGCTTGCTCCAGGTAGCAGAGCGAGGCAATTGAGAGGGGATGCACCTAAATTAGTTTGCCTCTCCTGGGCCAGGCTGACTGTCCCTGCTACCAGCTGTGGTTCCCTCCTGGCCTGGCCTGTACCTTTCTTCATACCATGGTACCCACATTGCCTGTACACATGGGCTTTCTGCTAAAGGTGCTTGAGGAAAGCTTCTATGCTAAAAAGGCTTTTAAATGGCCATGCCACACCCCACTGCCTACTAGGAGGGCAGCAGCAGCAACAATGTCACAGCTCATCCCCATGGAAGCACTGTGCAATCTCCAGAAGCAGGGGTCAAATGTCTTGAAGCTTGGCTAGGAGATTCAGGGTCCTGCTTAGTGAATCAGTATGATGTGAGAGCTCTTGATGACCTGATCTGAGGCTCCCTGGACAGCTGAGCAGAGTAGGGGTTGCCTGATGCCGTGTAGTTTTGGGGAAGGTACCGAGAGGCACTGGAAAAAGGAAGAGGCTCCACTCACCGAGTTCTTGAGGTCGAGGTACTTGGTGTTTCTGGTCACTGGCATCCCAGACAGGAAAGCCAAGATGTCATTGTTTGCCTGGAAAACAGGCGCAGTAAGATGGACAGTGGTCCAGACGGAAAGATGAGAAGGGGGTTCAGTTTCAGCCTGCTTTAGAGGTCTGAAGGAACCATGTGGCTTGCAGCTCTTGTAATATTCAGCAGCTTTCCCAAAATCACATTTCCCTGTTTTCTAGTTCTCTCCATTCTATCCAGACCTTCAAACCCCAAGGGATGGTCCTGAGCCACCCAAGAGGGAAAGGGATTTTGTGTGAGATGTACAGAGATCAGAACTAGCATGTTGGTGAGTACAGGGGCCAGGACAAATTTCAGACAGAGGCTGAAGCACTGGAGCTGGCACTGGTCATTGAGCCCCAATGAACAGGACATCCTCAGAAGCTAGCCTCAGAAGCGGCCACATGTGGTCCAGACAGCTAGGACAGCGGATGGCAGTGTGCAGTAACAGTGGCCTGGGGGCCATGGGGAGAGGAGCCCACAGGAGAGCCAGTGGGGGCTTACCTCATCCAGCACCGCATTGCGTTTGGCTCGCTGCCGCTGCCTAAGCAGCACCAGGCCAGCAATGATGTCGGAGGGCACGATGTCGAGGTCACGGAAAAATTCAGCAAAGAGGTAGGCAATTTCTGAGTAGGCATCCTGTCAAGCAAGGCCCAGGAAGGCAGGAGGCAGTGGCAGGGCAGCAGGAGAAAGGAGAGACCATGAGTGAACACCCAGGGCAAGTTTACCAGAAACCTCCACAACCCTGGGCAACTCTGCCCTTGGGCGTGTGGTAGCTCCATTCAGCAAGAACCTGGAGAGTTGCTGGGCGGTGGTGGCAGATGCCTTTAATCCCAGCACTTGGGAGGCAGAAGCAGGTGGATTTCTGAGTTCGAGGCCAGCCTGGTCTACAGAGTGAGTTCCAGGTCAGCCAGGGCTACACAGAGAAACTCTGTCTCGAAGAAGGAAAAAAAAAAGAACCGGGAGAGTCTGTTTTGGTTTCTGTGTTTTTACCATCTTAGATGCTGACCCTTCCCTCCATCTCCCAGGCCTCTTCTCTCCACCGAGGTCCTACAGGTCATGCTGCCCTTGGCTCGAAGGTGCCAACCTAGGCCACTACCTCTTCTCTCTCTAGGTACCCAGGATCAAGGTCCAGGCAGTCCTCTGGAAGCCACACAAAGCATCCGGCTACTGCTGCCCTACCAGCTGTGATCCTGGAAGTCCTGCTACATCTCCCATATTTCGAGCATCCCCTGCTTCTCAGCGGCCTCAGCTCAGTGGCCCCTGTAATGTGCTTGAGAAGTACAATTCCAGTGGCCTCCCTGGCTTCGAGGTGGCCCTAGGCCTTGGGTAAAAAGGAAAGAACAGAGGCAGGCAAGCCCTGCCAGCTGTGGTCCTGGGTTTCCCCTGCCTGTTGTTGCCTTGAACCTATCAGGAGAGGGTGGAGTGAGAACAAGCTCACGGCAACTGACTCTGTCTCACTGGGTCTCATCCTTGAGTGCCTGGCAAGTCAGGAGAAAAGTGCCAGTGGCTACCAGCTCAAACCTCTAAGGGGCCACATGGAGCCGAACCGTGCTCAGCTTCAGCTGCTCAGCCCAGGGCACCAAGTTTGGACATACAGGTAGTTATGTAAATTTTTCAAAGACTAGCATTCAAGTATAGTTCTTTGGCAACAACATACAAGCTGGAGAAAAGTCACTCCTCTGGGATCTGCCCCTGGGCTCTCTGTGTCTAACAGGACCGTGCCCTTTTCACTGGCTTCTCACAATCACCCTGACCCTGTGTTTTATGGGGTGAAGAGTGTGCCTATTACAGGCCCAGGCAAGCCTGGTTTCCATCTCTAGGGCTCCATTCCCTGCCCTCTGCAAGGCACACTGCAGCTAGACCTGGACTAGTATCTCTCAGGCATCCCCAGGCAGCTCCATAACGTACTCACCAGCTGCCAGGGAACTTTGGGGTTCCTTTCTTAGGTACTGGCTCTAAGGTCTCTGGGGATGCTGTTAGGGAGGGGCCACACCAGGCTTCCCCTGTCTGAGGTGTCTGAGGTGGGCACTTCACTGTCTTTTGACCTCTCCAGCTCTGCTACTACCTAGCTGTGGGATACTGAGCAAATCATTCCATCTTTCTGTCAGCTGACTGATCTGCAAAATGAGGGGTAGAGCTGGCTGACTTCTAAGCTGCCTACCCTACGCTGAGGGTTCCTATCCCCCTTCCTGCTCAGAGCCACCTTCTGCAGAGCTTGCTCCTCAACACTATTGGTCTGTCCACATCTCACACTTCAGAGATGTATGCCACCCAGCCCCAGGCTAAGCACTCAACAGCACCCCAGACCTTCCAGATCCATCCACTGCTGAGCACACGGTACTTTTAAACTAACCCACGTTCCAAGGGTACCCAAGCAGTCATCAAGGCTTTCTGTTTCCACAGTAAGACAGGTGAATGTCTGCTTTGCAGGGTGGGGCAGTACTTCAGGGAAAAGGCAGGTTGTTACCCTGCTCACAATGCCCAGCCTCCTACCAGCCCCACCCACCCAGCATTTACCAGAGGAGTGAAAGGCACTTGTATGGCAGAAAGAGGACCTGAGGCAAGCAACTATGGGTACTTACTGACTGGGAATCCTTTGTCCGGGTGCAACAGAGGAACACTTTTAGACGGCGGGACCAGCTGGTGGCCTGACCCTCCTCTAACCGGTGCCTGTGAAGGTAAACAGTTGACATGTGTCAGGTCATGGGTCTGGATTAGAGGAGCCAGCCAGACGTTATGGAAATAGGATGGCCTGTTCCTAGGACACACCAAAGAGCCCTCTCTCCAGTGGGCTTGGGGAGGCTAGGCAGCAGGCTGCCTACAGCTGGGTGGCCAGTGACCCAGCTGTCAGCCAGCCAGGGTGTTGCTAGCCAGCCTGGTGAGCTGTGGAGGCCCTTCCCATCCCCAGCTGCTGTCTGGGTACGGCGGGTAGGTATACTGCCTGCATGGTTTCTCCCTGTCCCTTCTGTTCTGGCTCCTCAGGTCAGGTGGGGAGTTAGGGGCTCAGGAGTCAGTGAGCACAGAGAACAAGCTACTTTCCCACGAAGGAGTCTACATCCTGGGCGCCTAGGAAGCACAAAGATAAAGGCTCTGGTATCACCGTGCTGGCTCACTCCTTTAAGCCCAGCACTTGGGAGGGAGAGGCAGGCAGATGGGTCTCCGTGAATTCAAGGCTAGTCTGGTCTACAGAGCAAATTCCAGGATAGTCAGGGCTCAAAAACAAACAAACAAAAAAGAAGCCGGGCAGTGGTGGTGCACACCTTTAATCCCAGCACTTGGGAGGCAGAGGCAGAGACAGGCAGATTTCTGAGTTCGAGGCCAACCTGGTTTACAGAGTGAGTTCCAGGACAGCCAGGGCTATACAGAGAA